>NW_012133432.1:36604-73639 GCF_000313525.1 Fibroporia radiculosa | reverse complement strand
CGGTGCATCACTGCGCCGCCCGCCGGCCATTCCGATCCCTGCCATATTAGCTCTTGGCTCTTCGTCTTCATCCTGTGGTAGAGGCGTAGCAGGGACCTGGCGTGCGCGCTGGGAAGACCGCGCAAAGTTGGACGGGTGCGTCGTCGGCCGCTGAGAAGAAGAGGGCACGGCCTCTGGGTTGGCGTAATTGACGAACGCGGGAGGATCGGGGATTGAACTGCCTGTGCCATAATCGCGGACGAAGTTCTCCATGTCGCGCTCGGGTTCTATTTGCTCTAGCGACAGACGCAACTTCTCGCATGACTACGACAAAAGGTAAGTCAATGTTCAACGGTCATGACTAAGCGCCTACCTCATCGTCTGCGACACATACAGTCGACACAGCATTGGCAAAGGCCCACATGTTGTCTTTCATGAACTCCATGCGTTCCTCTTCCATGTCCTGGCAACTGTCACAGAATGCCTTCCAATCGAGCTCCCATTTTTGTGCCGTCTCCTGCAGTATACGAGCAAACTTGGCAAAATCCCGCTCGTTCGCTTGCACCGTCTGCTGGGCACGCTCGAGTTTAAGTTGAATCTTCTCGAGATCCTTGCCTTGCATCAGAGTACACTGGGCGGTGTACGAGTTGATTCGCACACAGTCTGATTCGTACTTCTCTCGTGCCTTGTTCACATACGACTCATGCGTCTGCTTCGTCTTGAAGTCTTTTTCAATCGTAGCCTGAAACGTTTTCTTGTGATGTTGTTGTCTGCTCAGGAAAATAGCTGTCTGGCCTTCAAGGTCCGTCTTAATCTGCTGAGCGACCATCATGTGGAACCCAGACTGCTTCTCGGTCTCCTGGCGAAGTGTATCCAGTGATGCACGCAGATCTCTACACCAGTCTATGAACACATATTGCAGATAGAAAGAACAGTGTAATCACCCAATTTCATCTCTGCCCAGTGTTGACTTGGCCAGGTTTGCCAATCGTTTCGCGTATTGCTCCTCAATTGAAGCCCTAGGGCATAGTTAGACCAGACGAGAGTACGATGTGAATGTACTTACCTCTCCTTCCAGAAGTTCCTGAGCTCCTCTATCGTCCTCATCGCGCCGCGCATTCGGGCAAACAGGACATCGACACCGCCATCACCCAGGCCCCAGAATGCGTTGCAAAAGTCAAGAGACCTGTCAGACGCATCAGGCGAATTGGCTCGTGCGTATTTTGAGAGAGATGTCGTCGACGACTGGCGTCGGGCAGACATGATGGTGGAAGATGCGTAGAACACAGCTCGGACGGTAACTGCGAACACGACGCACAGCGTCGTTGATGGCGATATAACACACGCCCTGATATTGTAAGGTCCATAACGGGAACGCCCACGAAATAATAATTATGGTAGCTTAGAAGCACCTATAGGCTATAGCATTCTCTAACATTCCTGAAATCAGGCCAGCATAGTCGAGACTTGAATTTGTTGCAATAGCTGAGACAACCCTAACCATAGAATGTGTTTCGTGAGACTGCCAGGACAAATGGGCGAATGGATAGCAAACTGCCAGTGAGTACATAGTACATATTATGTATCCTGGACCTGGATGTCATGTTCGCTAGCTTTTGGAGCAAATTTACATCTAGAAAAGCTCAATGAAAAACACTCAAACGTGAATCACATCAAGCGTCACGGTCACACGATGATATTTGATGGCGCATGTACAGCGTTCACAATATGGGTATCCCGGTGTGCAGATTGGACTCAGCGCATTTGCGCTCTTAAATGGAAGCTAGTAGCAAGCACAGAATTTAAATCACAGAGTCAAGTCACAACAGAGCCACTTGAGACGGCCAATCTGATGAGCATGTGATTCAATTACGATGAGGAAGGTACAAAGCGCGGGGCCAACTAGGAAGATACCGTCATCACACTGAGAATGTGAAGGTGAATGCGGGCTGCTATGGAAATATATGGTTTCTTATAAGATAAGACCAATTATATTCGAATTTCACTCACCGAGTCCGACATAGACATTGTGGCATCCGGATCCTTGTCATGCTGCACATCCAGCACAGACGGTCGAAAAATTGGCTCTAAAATACTGCAACTGCGTGCGCCTTCCGCCACAGGTTGGGGTGGCTGATTCTTCGCCATGTAACTCGCTATGTAGTTTCCAACGCGAATTTCCTGCCCATACCATAAGTAAAAATACTGTACAAATGACGATGCTCACTCAGGACTTACCTCAAAGCTATAGCCTGCATAGCCGGACATGCAGCTGACACTCTGATAAATCTCGCGAAGACGAGGTGGCTGGGAAGCTCCAGATGACCGTCCACGGCGGACACTCCGTGGAGACGAGGATATCCGGCGATTGGGACTAGGTGATGTGCTGTAATTATTCTCGGAAGTTGGACTTGACCCCGAAGATCGTGGAGGTGTGATGGGCGACGCCAAGGGATGAAGTGGTGAGGAAACGGACCCACTCGTTGACCCATACCCACCATCTACATCCCTCGCATCTGTATCTGCACGCCGCTTTGCTCTATTTGCCGGGAGTCTGATAGTGAGCGGCTCGTGCATAAGCTCAGACACCATCTCGGACTCCATATCAACGTCTTGGAGTTCGTTGATCACGGAGATGTGGAGCGGTTCATAGAGAGCACACATAGCAGCAGTCGAAGGGAGGCAAATGTAATGAGCCGCTGCAAACCTCTAAACCAATTTATGCTTTATGGATTGTCCTGCTGTGGCGGCGTGCCGACTGCCGCTTTGACCTGTGGCATGGCCACATCCGCACGTTGCTACAAAGCATTCATTGTTCAGGAATCACGCCACACATGGTCCATGCACATTCCAAATGTCTGAATTTCATCAAGTATTTATCAGAGCCGAAGTGGCAACAAGACACACCTTACTCAACACCCTGGCTTCACTGCCACCCAAAACTCCGCCTGATACAACCATCGCATCATTGCCTCTCGGTCGGCGGTGTACTCACACTCAATGGTTCTACGCATCGTCTTGTGGCGTTGGTCATGCTCCTCGTATAACTTAAAACCAACTAATTCCACAAGGCGGAGAACTTCCTCCAAGCTTAGTTCAACCCCGGCCAGTCCCCCACCGGTCCACAAGAGCGGTCCAAGATTTATCCACATTCCTCCTGGCCTAAGAAGTGCATATATGCGTTCAATGGTCTCGATGACATTGAGAGAGGTGTCGAGGAAGAAGAGGGTGCTTATGTAGTCATAGTCTGGTGATATGCGGAGCGAAAGGAAATCTTGCTCCTCGATATGTAGATTGGATGAGAGGCTTGCACTAGCGAGCCGCGGTACGACGTCAGGAAATGTGACATGTCGAAATAAAGCCTCCCTGGTACGCTGGTGAGAGAACCAGTGCGAATACGGCTGCAGGACGTGCTGATGTGGAGTCTGCGTCGTCTCTTCTGAGAGTAGGAACCGAAATGCGATGTTCATGAAGAATGATAGCTCATTTGCTGTTGTATGATACCCTACTCATGGATCTGAGAATCGCTGCATAAACCTCAGGAAACATGAAACGTACCGAGCTCAGAGATCTCCCAAGCCAATCTCCCGAGGCCAGATCCTGGGACGAGTACTCGCATCGACGCACGCCGCGCAGGCTGTACCTCCTTTAAGACGTCCAAGATCGGAGAGAATATCCTCGCACGTTCCTCCCTTCCCTCGTCGCTCCAATCTCGCACGAAATGCTTTAGCGACTCTCTGACTCTTCCGAGGTCTCCTCGTAGGTCTGCCGATAGCGTAGTGGCCAGTAGACTCGAGAACTGATTCCTAGCAAGATCTGCGATGCCTTGAGTGATTTGCGCATTCGTACGTATAGAATTCTCCAGTTGATCTAACTTGTTCGGATACCCGAAGCTGGTACCTATGCATTTGTGTGTTCGAATAAGTCGCCCGTATGATGCACGCATCTTCGACAGTTCCCTATTTGACATCTGAGCATATTGGCCGAATGATACTGCCGCATGCTGAAGAGAAAAGGGGTGGGGTAACGCGACATGCTTGCCGTATACAATTTCGGAGAGGAGGCTGTACAATTCAGCGAAAGATGGTCGGTGCAGACAGGCACTGATAATGAATAATGTTAGTGGGATTAGGATGGCAATGGCTGCATCAGAACTGAGAAAGTGTTCCAAACTCGTTGGCATGCAGGTCCGGACTTTTATCCTGATAATAACAACCTCTTAATCGTCAACGATGCAGGGGAATAAGGAGAGACCGACACTGCGATATTGCGATCGCAAAAATGAAAGGCTATAGTAAAATATGCTATGGTGTCAAAAAGAATACCCAAGGACACGCTACTAAAGTATATGTAACTAAATCAGCGTAATCTAAGTAACTTGTGGTCAGGTTACCTCACACTTAGTAGCTGTCCAGTCTACCGGTTCTACGACAATACTCGGCGAAGCGACCGTACCATCTCAACAGTATATATTTCCAACCATGAATTTGTCGCTATACACGATTACTGGGTTTCTGATCATGGACACAGATGGTCACCGTGTCATCGCTAAGTATTACCATCCCAAAAGCCACCCTCATGCCGAGTCCCAGAAGTTACGCTACTTGAAAGAACAACGAGCATTTGAGAAAGGGCTCTATCAAAAAACGAAGAGAGCGGGAGGTGCGCCACTGGCTCATGTATCTACTATACTACGTTGTCATTCAATTGCTAGCTCTCATCTCACAGGGGACATCATTCTCTACGACTCCCATTTAGTAGTTTACAAACACTCATTGGATCTCATCTTCTGTCTCATTGCTGACCCGTCCGAGAATGAACTCATGGTGCATTCCGCCCTCACGGCCTTCTGCGATGCTGTACACCTTCTCCTTCGGCGCCAGGTAGAGAAGAGAGGTGTGCTAGAGAATCTCGATCTGGTGCTGCTGTGCTTGGATGAGATTTTTGACGACGGGTGAGTGTGAAACAGTATACGATGTTTTCATGGCTAGCTGATTCGCGCGTGCGACAGCGTCATGGTGGAAACGGATCCGACTGCCATTGCATCGCGGGTGAGTAGACCGAGGGCCGACGCGACGGATATCGTCATCAACGAGCAGACAATTATGAACGCATACATAACGGTCAAAGAGAAGATGCAACAGCGGATAGGACAGCTATGATACATGTCTCAGATACGCATACCTAAGTATTTGTTCACCCATATGCATTGATTCTCACAAGACCTCCATCTCCGACGACGATGGAAATGTGCGGATTCCACTGGTGTCAAAGTTTGACATCAGATTTTCAAAATGGAAATCTCAAGTTGCCTCTGCCGTTCTGCTTACAGAACCTGTTGTGCATTGGTCGAGCTTTAGCAATCGGGTATCATTGGGTTAGCGGACGGCTCGGAGCAGATACAGTATTTGCAGATTGCAATCTAACCGCGTGGTTTGTTGGAAGCGCTGACTCACGTCAGTCTCTTTCGGTGGCATGTGTCACGATGGGGGAGAATGTCCAAGGAATCGACGTTCGTGGTCGCATCTCTCCCATGTCAGTGCCACATGGATCCTCAGGCCTCAGGCCTCAGTATTGACTCACGCACGTTCCTCACAACCAGCTATCCATCGGCCTTATGGGCTGCTTTCCTTCTAAGACCCTCTACACGTGGGGCAACGAGTATGAGATAGCCGTCAGCGCTAGAAATTCAAATCATCAGGACCACGCGGAGAGTTCAGGAGACACTCATGCCAAGACTTCTTGAGCTTCTCATCCAATCAGTGGAAATATTGGTCGCATAGTATAAAGTCGGGCAGGCGCGCAATGGATCAATCACCCTGACCACTCTGGTGTCTGTTCATAGGATGCAGCACGCGTTCACGGTCTTGACTGCCTTGGCTGCAATTTCGTCGGTTCTCGCATGTCCTGAGGAGCACGATCATGTCCATGAACATAGCAAGCGCTTGTACCCCCAGGTGCCTCTGACGCCTCCAAGTCGGCCGTTAGAATGGAGTGATTTCAAGTGCGTAGGTTTTCCGCTATGAAAGACGACTCGGCTTTATACCAGACATTGCATATAGCATCATCCACACAACCGATAGTCACGGGTGGCTGCTAGGTCATCAGCACTTATCCTTCCCGGAACCCAATTACAGGTTTGCCTACTATCGTCCCAAACACTCACTTACTCATTGTTCTGCGTAATAGTGGCGATTTCGGAGACTTCGCGTCGTTCGTTACACATATGAAACAGATCGCCTTGGTATGCCTCCTCTCATCCGTGGCGCAAGTCACTATATCCAGTTGTAGGAAAAAGATGTCGATCTCCTCTTGGTAGACACGGGCGATCTACATGATGGTGATCAACAATCTGCTTTCCCATAATTGATCGGTCTGATCGTTTGTGTTCACAGGGACCGGACTTTCGGACGGGTTTCCTCCAGGTCAAGTTGATGGACATGAGGCACGCGCTGTGTTTCTTGCAACCAATGTTGAATGTCGCTGACATCTCCCATTCAAACCAGACCAACCAATTCATCATGGAACTACCTTACGATGTCTTGGCGATCGGCAAGTGCGTGTTTGAGATTTCCGTCTCGGTTCCGAGTTGACGTAGTTTGTGCAGCCACGAGTTGTACGACTACGCAAACACGTATGACATGTACACTAACTTCGCACCCCATTGGAACGGACGTTATTTGTCATCCAACGTGAACATCACCGTATTCGACGGAAACAACAATACTATTAGTGTTCCTGTAGGAAGTGCGTACCCTCACAGTGATAGCCGACGTACTGTTGTCTCATTTTCCTCCTATAGGCCGTTACACCAAGTTCAAGACGCGGAAGTGTGTCTATCTTCTGTTGTCGTAGTCATGAGATTGATTTAATGCCGCAGAGGACGCTCTATTACCTCGTTGGGTGTTCTGTACGACTTCACAGGCAACGATGTCAACACTACCGTGCAGACGGTGGCCGATATGGTAAAGGAAGAATGGGTGCGTTTGATCCATTAATATTTGTACTATTGCCTAAACTAGTGTTTTATCTTCAAGTTTGCCGAGGCAATTGCGGAAGAGCCAGACGTATTTGTCCTACTCGGGTGCGCTATAGCCTACTTTTTCCTCGGGAAATGAAATCTACTAATTCATGTAGCCACATGCCTGTTCGCTACGATAACTGTCAGTCCATTTATGATTTGGACTTGTCGCATGCTGACTCTTGATGCAGGGCCCACCGTCTACGATGCGGTTCGCGCGGTGCACCCGACGACGCCCATTCTCATTTTTGGTGGTACGTACTGTTGAAGAACCTGCGATTCATAAGTAACAGATGCATATAGGCCACACTCATATTCGTGATTGCAGTATGTTTTCTTCCTCTCTGATTATTAGACATGTATCTGATGTATCAAAAGCTCAATTCGACGGGCGATCCATGGCCCTTGAGAGTGGTCGATACATGGAAACTGTTGGTATGTCGAGAACATTCAGTCAGCCGCTCGCATCGCTGTGTTGATTGACTCGCGCTCTGTAGGCTGGATGAGTACGAAAAACCCTCTTACATTTATCGATTGAGCGCTGACCATTCGTGTAGGTGCCAATCTCGACGTTCCCAAGGATCACAACATCACTTTTACTCGCCGATACTTGGATGCTAACCGGGTTACTTACGAGGTTTTTCACGATTAATTATCATCCACTGCATTCAATGACGCGCTTCAACAGTATCACACCGGCAGGAGTAACTTCACATATGACACTGCGGCAGGCCAAGGAATCACCCAAGGGCTTCTTGAGCTGGCCGTGGATTATGACCTCAGCTATCTATTCGGATATGCGCCACAAGATTACACGCTGTCTCGGTACGTACTTGTGGAAATGTCTCTATGATTTGTTGTGCTTATGATCATCTAGCAACCCGTATCCGTCGAACGGCTCTGTGTTGACATTATACGTTGCCGAGGTAAGATACTAAGTCGGACAGTAATTTTGTCTTCCATTGGCTAATATTATGAATTGTGCCATAGGCAATGCCATATGCACTGACGATCAACAGCTCTCGCATCTTGGTTCCAAACATCATGATTGTCAACTCTGGGGAGTTACGCTTCGATGTTCTGAGTGGTTCGTTTACAAAGAACGACCAGCTCACTGCTGCGCCGTTCACGGACTCGTTCCTCTACATTCCGAATATTACATTTTCTGTCGCAAGCCTGGTCCTCCCCGCGCTCAACAAAGCGGGTGCTGATGAAAAACGATCGCTTGAGTACATGGAACGTGAGATGGAAAAATATGCAATGGGCGACGTCTCCATGCGCTATAATGCGTGGCTCGAGGAAATGAACGAGCGGCACATGGAGAGAAGAGAGACGACGGAAAATTTGAATCTGGGCTACGTGACGCAAGACGTGAGTCTTACTCGGATTTTCTGATTTATCACAAGTGCCAACTTGCTTCACCATAGCTGTGCCCTGGTGTCGGTGACGACACTCCCCATATTCCAGTGGTGAGTCAATTACCCGACGCTAATCATCATGCACAGCTGATACGCACCTTCGATAGCCATACTACTCCAGTCCAGACTTCATCTCGTCCAACCCTCCAAGCGTATCGAACGACACGCTCGTCGATCTCGTTTTCATAAACTTCATCGAAACCCAACTACTCGAGATTCTCAACGGCGTCCAGAGCGACAAGGCCTATACCGATTCGGACGTGCTGTCATATTCTCCGACGCTTGCGAACGCAGTTCTTGGACTGTATGCTGTAAAATATTGGAATTGAAACAGCCTGTACCACCAACCCTACTGTGGATATGAATATCAACACGTAGAAATCTTCATTTATGTACTGCTTACATAATTGCATATTGGCACGATTGATTCGACGGGCCGCGGCTCAACGCAACCCTAGCCTGAGGTTATGTCCATCATTGGCAGTCACTATGCGGCTTTGACCTAAACTGGCACGACTACCATTCCTCACTGGCACTAGCTATAGGATTCTGGTCTACTCGACTTGCTGGAACTGGAATCAAAACCACAACTGAACAATCTGTTGTAATCAGGTTGAAGCCACACTTACTCGTATCCGACATTCTACCGGAATTTGGCAATTGCTGGCGTTGAGCTTGTCTCGAGATAGCCCACGCCAGTGAGAAGTCACTTGGATCACTTGGATAGAAACAAACGTTGTCCAGTCGGCACGCACTGCCAGGCGCCCCTGCTGTCCTTGCAGACTCATAAATACTTTCTGTTACGCACTTGTCTGTCTCTGCAAATTCCAAGATCCAATTACAGTATGTCGGATTCTTCCTCCGCATATAGCGAGGCTTGGATCGCCGGCCCAGGCGACCACCAGTTCTACACTCGCACCTACACTGCAGCGAGCGCTCCACGCGCAGCAGTTCTCTTCGTACATGGCTTCGCGGACCACGTAGGACGATATGAGCATGCGCATTGCAATTGGGCGGCAAGGGATATCATGGTGTTCGCGTTCGACCAGCGGGGCTTTGGAAGGACGGCCCTAGACAACCAGCACAAGAGCAAGGATGCTGTGTACGGAAAGGCATCACACCAGATGCAGATGCAGGATATTGAGTGGTGGGTGCGCCATGTGAAGAAGGAGCATCCCAACCTGCCCTTGTTTTTATTTGGGCATTCGATGGTGGGTCTTACTACTTAATTCAATTATCTGCGCGTTCATGCTTGTTTCCCAGGGCGGCGGGATGGTCCTCGCATTCTCTACGCAAGCGCAGCCGCCACCGTCATCGGAGACCATCAAGTTGCTGTCCGGAGTGATTGCATCGAGTCCTCTCCTACTGCAAACTGTTCCTGCTTCAAAGCTTTTACGGAAAGCGGGAGGGATGGCAGCCACGATCATTCCCTGGCTTCCCTTTCCTGCACGAGTCCCTGCCGAGGTGTGTTTAGTTTTCGTGTGCCTTTTGCGTGAGTTTCGTGGTATGAGACTCAATTGTCCACAGGACCTATCGCACGATGCTATCGTCAATCGGGCCAGTGAATTGGACCCGCTCATCAAGTCGTATGGCACATTCCGCGGCCTAACCGACATGCTTGAAAGAGTGAGTGATCATTATACTGTCAAATAGAATAATCGATTGATCTCACTCCGAAGGGCGAAAATCTGCTTCGCAGCGGATACCACCACTGGCCCGAGAATCTTTCTGTTAGTGTTTTTGCCAGTCATGCAATCATCATTTTGAATCCTGCAACAGCTCCTTATAATACATGGGACCGATGACAAGGCGAGTCGCTGACTTATCCGGAATATGAACTTTGTGCATTATTGCTGATCCGGCGCGCAACTCGGCCCTCCGTGTGCTCGCAGGTCACGTCGCATACAGCATCCGAACAGTTCTTTAACAAGCTTGATGCCGAAGACAAGAAGCTTGCTCTGTTCCCGGTAAGAACTTCATTTGCTATGTCCTGCGGCCCGAAGCGTCGTCAGTTTGTTCATGGTGACGGGTTCATCAATGTATCGAGAAGTCTGGTGTCTTGGTGACAGACTGTTACCGCGCTTCAATGGCGTTCCGGCGGTCGCTCGATTGTCGAAATATGCCACGTTTTGTCTGAATTGTCCGCTAGTACCAGGTAGGATGGATATCGAGATAACCTTGTGCATCTCTTGGGAGTTCGGCTCTGCCGCAGGAGGGTTCGATATCGTCGGCGTATCAGGAGTCTAGGTCTAGGACTGTTTGTCCCGCCGTTCCTGTTTCATGGAAGTCTTCGCATGGGAGAATTTGAGCGGTGTTCTTCCTCGCTCAACGTTTCATTTTCTAGGGCGGTTATCACGAGCTCACGAATGAGCCGAACGGCATGAAGGAGAAGTTTTGGGACGAGTGTGTCTCTTGGATTCTCGCGCATGTTCCTGCGACATCCGGCGATGGTGCACATTTGGCCAAGCTATGATGTCTGCCTCGGCCATTCCGATATTCTTCGTACCTCATTTTGTATGATTACATGCCACGAAATTTCATTTCCGCTGTCTCAGAATGTCTTTAGTTAGAAATGGGGTGGTCCGTGCGCTGATAGCCGAAGCTGTGGGAACAAAATAATCCGGTTTCGATCTCGAAGTGAGAGGGTTCAGTCAGCTTGTTTCTGTTCTTCGATTCTCGTTTTCGCTGTCGCCCTGCCCGTTGTCCCTCGTCTTCCTTTTCGTGGGTGGGCAGCCGTGAATTCAAGAGCTTTCTCTTTAAATAATCCTATATATCGCCCCCACCGCCCTCTTTTTGTGCGTGTCTTTTTCTAAAACACCAACTCCATCACGCTCTTTTCCTCGCGACCTGATCCGCTTTTTGCGCCCCCCACACTCTCTAACTTGCCTTCTATCATTTTTCTCCGTTACCTACCTCCTCCATTCATTCATCGTAACCCCCTTATCGCGACATGGACGACTCGCAGACAGCTTTCGTCGCACAATACCCTGGTTACGGTTTCGATTTCGAGATGATGAAGGTGCGGTCTTACTTGCACTGCTCTGCGGGAGCACCCGCGTTTAAATCCGTTCTCTAGAGGTCCATGGACGCTGTAGGTGGTCCTGATGCAAAAAAGGCTCGCTGGTCTCCGACTTCATTCGGCGCGTCCAACGGAGCGGGCGGCCTCCCTCCAACTGCAAACCGCGAGGCGTTTGCAAACTACGGCTACGGTCCTGGTGCGAGCATGGTCCAGTCTGGGTTCAACAACTCTCCCCCGTCTACTGGATTCGGTGGCAATGCGCTCTACTCGACGCCGCAACTGACCATCAACACAGCAACGGGTACCAATGGGGTGCAGTCGCAAATGAGCCCAAACACCGCTGGCCCGTTCACGCCACAGCAACAGCAGCCGCCACAGTCGGCCAACGGGAACAATCTGAATGCTAACGGTGCTTACGGTGGATTCAACGGCTACAACATGCTTGGAATGGGCCTTCCAGCGATGGGGATGGGGATGCTTGGTGGCTTCCCGTACAACGCGCAAATGGCGAATTTCGCGCAGGTGAGTTGTTACTCGACTTGTTGTATTCGCTGTTGGTTGAAGGTTATATAGAACTTGGGCCAACCTCGACTGCCATCACTGCAAATTCCGATGGGGGCGCAGGCAGGACCATACTCGCCTGCTGCCCTGACTGCAGCGCTCTCTGCACAAAACAATGCAACGGGTCGGACAGTGTATGTTGGCAATGTGCCCCCAACAGCATCGGTTGACGAGTTGCTGAACCTGGTGCACTTTGGGCCACTCGAGTCCATTCGAGTGCTGCCCGAGAAGTCATGTGTGTTTTTGTCGTTCCTGGATGGCGCTACAGCTGCAGCGTTCCACGCGGATGCGCTGATCAAGAAGCTATCGCTGCATGGCCAAGAACTGAAGATCGGCTGGGGTAAACCCTCCGCAGTACCCAGCCAGGTGGCGCTCGCCATCCAGCAGAGCAACGCTAGCAGGAACGTGTACTTGGGTGGACTCGACGAGACCGTCACCGAGGAACAGCTTCGCGACGACTTGAGCCGCTTTGGCCTGATCGACCAAGTCAAGATCGTACGCGATAAGAACATCGGCTTCGTGCATTTCCTTTCCATTTCTGTCGCCACCAAGGTTCGTAATTTTTACCCATATCGAATTGCGATGCTGATTCTATGTTTCCTTATCATCATGAAGGTAGTCAATACCCTTCCGACTGAGCCCGCATGGGCGGGCAAGCGCGTCAATTACGGCAAGGACCGATGTGCCTATATCCCCAAGTCCCAACAAGCCGCCGCTCAGGCTGCTCAGGCTGCTGCTGCTCAGTCACTGGTCGCTCAGTCCGCTGCTGCTTCTTTGTCGCCTCTCAATACCAATGGTCCGAGCTTTGCTTCCCCGATGACTCCTTATATGCCGTTTGCGCAAGACGCACTCACAAGCATGGCTGGTGGTCAAGGCCTCAACCGCACCGTATACCTCGGTAACATCCATCCGGAAACCACTGCTGAAGATCTCTGCAATGCCATTCGTGGTGGTGTTCTGCAGAGCTTGCGGTACATGCAAGACAAGCATATCGCCGTAAGTGCGGTCGCGTTGTGCTCATCGTGTGTCGATTTTGATCACATGTTTGCTTCTGCAGTTCGTGACGTTTATTGACCCTGCGGCTGCGCTGACATTCTTCCAAGTGGCCTCGTACCAGGGCTTGACTCTGAACAACCGTCGACTGAAGGTTGGCTGGGGCAAGAACTCTGGCCCTTTGCAACCGGCGCTCGCTCTGGCTGTGCACTCAGGAGCCACGCGGAATGTTTATATTGGCAACATCGAGGACTTTGATACCTTCAACGAGGAGAAACTGAAGAGGGACTTCTGTGAGTTCGGTGAGATCGAATTGGTTAATTTCTTGAAAGAGAAGTAAGTACTTGGCATGCTCATCGCAGTGCGTGGTACTGATGAGGATGCGGCAGGAACTGCGCGTTTGTCAATTTCACCAACATTTCTAACGCCATCAAGGCGATTGAAGGGGTTAAGAACAAGCCGGACTATGCCAATTTGCGAATTGCCCACGGCAAGGACCGTTGCGCCAACCCGCCGCGATCTGGTCCCCAAGGTGGCTCAGGTCCTCGTCGTTCTGCCAGTGGTAACGGACCTCTTTCGTCGGGACCTGTAAGCGCGGTGGAGCCGCATATGGAGGATGATCAGATGGAGACGGAAGGTCAAGATGTGAAGGAGGAGCCTATTGACCTGATCATTACACCTGCGGAAACTAAGGAAGGTGTGGCGCTCACAAACTAGATATCACATTAAAGGAGCCCACCGTCGCTCGTTCGTTGCCATACGATCTTTTGGCTCTCTGGATACCCTGTCCCTCCACTTGCCTGTGAACACCACCCGCCTATGACCACTCGCTTCTACCTCTTTTTGATTTTGGATCGAAGCCCACCTACGCGATATCCCTTATAAAACAACACTTTGGATGGAGAAAAGTCGGTCTCGGATCCGCATACCCTCGCCTCGTTAGAGTTGTTCTCCCCTTTTCATGGGTATATACCTGTGGGAGAACATAGCTAGCTTGGTGAGCTGACATCCTACATATAATCGCGGACTATTGGGCTATTGGTTGCTCCCTCTTTATCAACTTGTCTTTCATCCTCTATATGCTTCCTTTTTGTCTCGCACGGCGTTCCTCTTTTTGCCGGTTGTTCTTCTCTGTGTCCACGGAGCGGCTTCTTCTATATTCCAGTCGCCGTGTTGCATATTGCTATGAACGATGGATTTGAATGATCCCCCTTCCCACTCGATACCGGTAAGATAGTCAACAGTCATATAACGATGGTTAATCTCCTCTGTATCTCGTCACCTACTCGAGCCAATCCATGACGGAGCTAAGACTTGAACAATCTCAAAGCGAGAAGTGCCCGACTTGGTATTTTCGGTTGAGGCGGACCCAGATCCCTCTCTACATGGAGAGATCTGGTATGAGGCTATGAGACTACGTGTTCAACTCGGCATGCAGTGATGATGTACTAGAGCATCGAGCGAGCAACTTCGAAAGACGAAAAAAATGCTGATTCATAAGTATGAATATGTGCGTCGCTGGACACACGGGAAGGAAATTATTATTAGGCGCGCCAACTTGCTCATTGACGATGCGCCGCGTTATCTTGAGACAGACCTGAGTCATGAAGCCAGTACAGTAAGTACACGCATGCTATCGTAAGCCGGACTTGACATCTTTATTGTCAGAGGTCCTGGTTGGTCCCAGGTTACCTAGTCTTCCGATAAGGACACTTGACCTCTATTTCATGGCGACGCTGCATCGATCTGATTCACGACTAGTCGACATCCCCTCGCCGTTGGGTGACTCATCATCCTGCGAGGCTTCATCTCTACCTTCCTCATTTCCCCAACGGTTGTCCGTTCTCGTCTGGTCAACATTGCCCTGTGACGATTGCCACGAGTAAGTTTTTCAATTGTGCAATCACTTGAGGCCAAGTTCAACCTCGTAGAAACTATGGCCGACTTGATCCCAGTCCGTCGAGTGCGGTCACACTGACTGGACTCAACACGAGCTCTCCTACAACATACGCGTTTGTTCAACAAATTGAAGAGCGATTCTTCTGGGACCAATGACTTAAACAACCCTGCTCTCGCTGGATTCATGACTATCAAAGATCCAATGGATGCTACCAATAGCGCAATCTGGGAGCTCCTTTACTATCTAGTTCTCACACTCAATCCCAAAGCGGGACAGGAGTCTGTCGTCAATTTTTTGGCGGAGCTATCAGTAAAACTTGGATACGCTCACGAAGACAGAATGATTGTCGTCTGTCGAACACTTCCATCTCTCATCTACAGAGAAAACCGCTCGGCGCATGCAGATATATGCGTGGTGAACAACGACGACAAAATTCTTCTTGTGCAGAAGGACAAACGTTTAACTGGTATGAAGAGCCCAGAGCCGCAGGTCATTGCCGAAGCCATCCGTACGCGATGAAGACCAAGAATCGCTGCACCTTACCCCGCACCTTTCTACGCTATTACAATGGTAGGTACGGATTCAATATTTAACAAAATACCGGTTTCTCGTGAATTGAGTCGAGTCTCGGTCTAGTCAGGCTCGTATCCTCAGAATCCAATTCGCGTTTCTAGATATGTTCTCGTGCTCCCTAAACTCAAGAGTCTTGGGATGCGTCTAGCCAAGAACAGGCAGAAAATACTGACGTGTCTGGAGGCTTTCAAATGGTACTTGCAGTCGGGTCGCTTCTAATGCATGTATCTTTGTTTTCTGCCGTTCTAACTGCCAGTGGCCGACTTGAGGCCTGAGGACTCGCAGGGTGTCACATGGCCTCAAGTAGGATCGTATTTCATCATTTTCATGAGACTGTCATCAGATACACCATTTATTGAGACTAAAATCAGTACATATGCTACATTTGCTACTGATGCGAGTAACACTTCGCTGATGCTATGTAAGGATACTGAATTTGTACGAACTGCTATGGAAGTGTGCGACGCACCAGCTCATGCCGCCGTCAAATGCAACTTATCGGGGTTCAAAGCGAGAAGTCCAATCGCAAAACTCTACAATTGCACTACTTGGATAACTGCGGCATGGGGAACATAAAGGCATGACCAAGCTTAAAAAAGAGCGATGTGGAAAATGATGAAAGACTACACTACGTAAAAGATCCAAATGCAGAGATAGGGAGATGGATTCAGCACGGGGCCGAGAGCAATGATACTTTGACGAAACACTATGCGTACACAAACAGACTGCAGGCAATATCAAGAACGTATTCAAGTATGCCTCTATTCTATACACCGTATCGTTGTGCCAACCGTTCCTGGATAGTTGGTGGGAAGGTTGCAACTTGGGCTGCCCATCCAACCGTGTCATGTTGCTTGAACCCGTTGAGAAGCTGCTGAAACATTGAGTTGAGCTCCGGTGAAGGGTGATTCCATCGAACGATGGCATTGCAGAACCACAGGAGGCTCTATCGAGACCATTAGTATGCCGCACGGTGAAATCTGACCACGGAGCACGTACCTTCATGATACCCGCAGGGTTGGTCTGAACTAGCGTGCAGAGACCACGGAATGCAGAATCCTTCTCCTCGTTATCTCGGATCTCGTACAGAGCCTGACACCATGCCTGAGCGAATTCTGGCAAGAGTGGTGCGACCATAGCAGGATGCATTAAGCCAATGCGTCCTATTGATACCGCGGCATTTTCATGCAAACTACGAGGCGCCTTGGGATGGAGGAGTATAGGGACGAGTCGGGATATCAACGGGTTCACCCAGCGCTGGAATTCAGGTTCATCTACATCCACATTAGACAACCACAACAGGAAGAGCCGTTGGGCAAGCCGCTCACCTCGTCCATAACGCAACGCGACCTCTCCCACAGACCAAGCTGCATTGTTGCATGCACTCACAAATTCAACTTTGGGTTCAGGATCGAGCTGCTCAATGAGTTCCTGCATGACCGCGGTCATGTGAGGGCGCAACAAAGGGAAGCAGTTCATCGCCATATCGCCAACGAGCGCGTACGCAGATTGTCGGACTGGTGCTTGAGGGTGCTTGAGACAAACAGTTAGTAATGACAGAAGGTTCGGTTGACAGTTGGTAATTGACGGTTCGAGCGCTATCCCAAGGCCTTGAGTTAGGCCTGACAGGAGATCAAGAGCTACGACGAGGAATGACTTGTCAGGTTCATCCATGTCAGGATTCTGCTGGAATGCCTGATACTGTAGGAGAGCGTTGTGTACGAGATTGGTGCACCGATCAAAGATTGGACTGGCATAGGGAAGGAACGAAGGTCCCATGGCGATAGTGACCGAAGCAAGACACTGAATGATACGGCGTATTCAGGTCTTATCAAGCTGACGAAGTCACTAAGAGCTCACCTCGAGTAAAGGGACCAAGTCTTCGTCGTCGTCCTTCAGCTTGCCCCATTTCTTTATGAGAGGGGGCATGAGAATCTCCACATATGCCGGGTTTTGAAGCGCCACGCCTACGGCATCAGCTAAGGTACCAATTGCATCATATAGAATGAGCATGTTCTTATGCTGGTACTTGTCGAACGCGAATACCAGGTTGCGGAGTACCGGTTCCAAGAACGGTGCAAGTTCGGCTCCGGCATCTTCCTCCAGGGTCGCGAATGCACTACATCCTGCTTCCTGTACCCGCTTGTTATTGTCGAGCACCATGCGCAGAAGCTGCAAACCAACATCAATTCCCGTACGCAGTGACAGCGTATCTCACAAAAGCTTACTCCTTCCAAAGTGGGAATGAAGAATTGATTCCGGTGATCGTCACCATACGATTGTGTACACCAACTCGCATATCGACCCAAGGTCCAGCATGTGATCGATCGAACAAGAGGCTGGGAACACGTCAGCTTGGTCCATAGAGGTGGCAAAGGTATGCACCTTCGGATCATTCAACATGTTGACAAGATAAGGAATAAGTGTTGGTAGATGTGGCTCGACAGCATCAATGCAGCCTACACGGTCTTCGATGAGCATATATATCGCAAGTAAAAGCGCACGCTTACCTTCAGCCATTGCGCCCAAAGCCAAGATGCCACTTTCTCTTTGAAGCCAATCATCACTCCAGAGTTTGATCTTGAGGGATTCAAGAAGCACATTGAGCAGATCCGCCCCGAATCGGACCGCAAGAACGTCTAACGCGGCAGCGGCGCATTTTCTCAGATTCCACTCGGTCGACATCTCGTCTGCGAACTCATCGTCATCCATGTCATCGAAACTCTCGTCGTCGTCATCTTCTAGTTCCTCCCCGTACGCGCCGACTCGGGGCTTCGACCCATCAGCCTCAATTCCCTCACGTTCGAAACCATGACTCTTCCCCCCGTAATGTCGCGGTTTGATGTCCGTTTCTTTGTCTGGTACGGCCGCATCTTCCGCATCACCCTCAAGCCAGAGTAAATCGTCCTCGCCATACACCATGCAATCCAATAGCACCGGCGCCACCTTGCTTAAAAGCGGGAGAAGGTATGGCGCAAGTTCAGGATCCTCCGCGAAAGTTAACCAGAACTCGCACGCCTCCAGTGCAACATTCTCGTTCTTGTCCTTTGTCGAATAGAGCATATATTCCGCGACATTCGCCATCTCGGGCATCAGCTTTTCCGGGCGCGATGCTAGAAGTAACACTAGCGCCTGGCAAACGTGGCGTCGCACGGAAGGGTCCTCGTCCGATGCTCGTTTGAACAAGCACGCGATGAATGTATCGATGTGGGCGAATAGCGACTGGCAATTGATCGGGACGAAATATGACAAACACGCGATCGCGTGTGCACGCATTTTGGAGCGTGGATGTTCCGAGAGCATCAGAAATTTCGGGATCATGTACTCCAGGGGCCATGTCCCGCTAATTTCGACATCCAACTTGCGAGGGTAATCTTCACATGCTTTCTCCAAAACATTGAAGGCCGCCTAAATACAACACACTACTGTTAGATGATGTCACATGCAGACGCTGAAATAAACCATAGGAGGTCGATTCTATATTCCTCTGAGATTAAAGCTTTCAACGCGAACAAAACGAAACAGTACAAGCAGATTTCATGTCATCCGCGCCAATCGTCAAGAGCACTCCAGCACGGCGATATATAGTGCTCGTACTGAGCACGACACTTCAGCCACTGATATGCTCACCTCTTGCTGATCCATATCCGGCAGATCAAGGTTGTTCACCAGTTGCTGCAAACACTCCGGCCAGTTTCTTGGTTCAAGAATACCGAGGAAGGCAACAATGTCTTGCCCAGCCGTATTCCGAATCATGACAGAAGGATCCCCGAACGCCTGCAAAATTGCCGCCTTGACAAACGAGATAACCTCTGGCGACGAACGGAGAATAAGGCGGGCATTGTTCTTGAGCAAATAGCCGGCAATGGTGCGGATCCGGTCCTCCTCTTGCGGCAGTGACGCGAGGATGTAGGCAAGATACGCGATATAATCCGGCGCATGCGTGAAACTGTTCAATTTCTAAAAATCCAGACCGATACAGTCACATTAATGAGACGAAATGAACTTTGTAAAATGAGTCCCGGACATACGTGAGTTATATTGCGCTGGGTCTGGTTGTTCGATGTATCAGTCGAATCATGAATCGTCTGCAAGATTTCCTGCAGCCCTGGTTGCTGAGGAATCCAAGACATATGAGAGGGAGGAAACGCGTGGCGAATGCTGGACTTTGTCGGGGAACGCGTAAAGCAAGGTCAAGGACCTTGTTAGTCCCCCAAACCTGTTTGTTTACGACAAAACTCGTGGCTGATGTAAGAAGAAAGTAATCTCGATAAACATTCGATTACTATTTTAGGGTTAGTTTATCTGCGATATTGCCGCCACAAATGCCCTGGCTGGACCGCGGCGTCGCCACATCCGCCGTGAGTGGCTCTGCTACCAATGCAATCTACGGTAGCACGAAGTTCGAGATGCATTTGAACATTCGACATCGTAACTTAAAAATACAACGACAACTCTCTCTGTAAGACAAACCGGATCGTGGAGTGTCATCACTTTAAGTAGCATTTCCAAGTTCCATCTCTCGCTGACCTTCTAGTACTAGTACTGATCTGAGGCTACCTCACTGGCAGGCTCTACTCGTATTGCACGTACTTAGAGATATCAATAGTATCCACGAGACTGGTTTGGATCTGCACGATCCGATATGAGCAGCTCATGATGTGCCCAGATTGGAGACAAGGCGGGGATGCGAGGAGTTCTATCATGATGAGTTAAATTTTGCGTAAATAACAAACGTCTAAGACACATGGTCTCGGATCCGCGGTACAAGTAGTGAGGCCAACTTCGCTTCTATTGCGCAGAATCTCCGTCGATAGTCACGTCGCACCGGCCGTCGTACCTTCGAACTGTATTGGAGTCGAAGTTTCCGAAGGATTTTCAGATACCGCAGAGGGCCCCGGAGAAGTTATATCTCCTGTCGGGTCCCGAATGTAGCTGCGGAGGAATTTTCGCCATGGTGCCTTGGACGGCACGAAGTGACCTGTAAATAGATATTGGACGTACTCATGCAAGCAGCACATGAGTATTACGCACCACCATCGTGATACTCGACGCGCTTGTGGGTCGAAAGATCGATGACACGCTTAGAGCGCTCTTCGACGACGACGACATCTGTCTTCCCCAGGATAAATAGCGTCGGGGTGGAGAATGAGGGTAATAATATGCTATCGCATAACGGACTCTGCGGACGAAAGCTGGCTACGGACACACAGAATTGGCTGTCAATAAGGATTAGCAAAGTTGAACACAAACGGGAAAAAAAGATAGCAGGACCTACAGAGGAGGATGTGGTGGTTGTCCATCGATGAGAAACGGCGCATGAACTTCGGGTCTCTCAAGCTGGCAAATGTTACGCTCGCTTTATGTTGATCGATGGCTCAGAGAAATTGACACGCACCAGTGCTGCCAGAAGTACAGCCATAGCTGCCCCTTGACTAGTCGTGCACATAAGGGACGATATTTTCCGACACGCAACAATAACGATCACGCACCTGAACCCAAATACGCCCTGACACAGAAAGATCAGGGAAATCCCGTGGTCAATGAACACATGCAGATATGCATACATCGTATCTGCCTTTAGCCAAGACATCTCGCAATGTACTGAGAGATTCTTCGAGACCCATAGTCACATTGCGATTCCCTTGCACCGTCCACCAACCACGAGGAGAAAGGGCAGGATCCTGTACAGCAGCGGATTCCTCTATCCCCAAATCATCTCGGGTCGAGCTGTTCAAATTTGAATTAAGGTTGGCCATGTCAACCGGAGTGAGCAGGTAAGGTGCGTCAACGAAAACTGCCGAGATGCACGAGGACAAACGACGGGATCCATGAGCATTGATAGAATGAGCCTGGTATCGCGTCTGTGCCCACCGAATTCGACGTCTTTCGCACATGCTTTGCGAAGTGCACCCAGCTGACAGACGGAATGAGTCCTGAGCGTTCCGCTAAAAATCGCAGCATGACGTTCACCCGTTTGCTGAAGATCGTCGCGCTCTGCGCGTACCTGAATGTTCCAATACATCATATGTCTCAGACAACTAATCATGGCGAATGAGCACCGCGACTTGCCCATGAAGCATAAGGACCTTTCGAGTGGCTTTAGCGGCCATGATCGATATCGTGATATGAATGCTAGCGGTTATATTGGCATCACAACGTTGTCAAGATACACGAGGAATCTCACTTGCTAAAAGACCGTTGGTCTCTTCTGAACTCTATGCGATTGTCTTGTTAAGACTCGGAGTCAGGACCAGAACGACTACGAGGTTTAAGTGTAGTATCAGTGAATTATTCACAGCATCTCGATCGGGCGGTTCGGGCCTCGCGCCGGCATGAGTTATGTAATAGATAGTAAAGTATCATTTACCTTAACAAGTGATGTTTTCCGTCAAGCTTTCGGATTTGATTTGTATGCTATCCCAAAAAATTGCCCGAGTTTTGCTGTCAGTGCATATCTCACTCAATTCCCTCCGGCTTGCTCTCCTCGAGATCCTTTGCGCACTCACGCGACTTTTTGGATAGATATTGACTTAAGGACGGAGAGGGAGGTGTGTATGATATGCTTGACGCTGTCGTCTTGTTATTCATCTAACGCAAGGCTTGGCGGTACTGCTAGTATCGAAGTACTCAACTTACATCCCGGGTACGAAGTAGTAGTTCTACTGTTGTTCGTGACCTCCGGCAAAGCCAGCTCGAACTGATACTTCCAGACGCTACGTCTGCTCCTTCAGGCTCATGTCTGCCTTTCGATTGCCGGCGTCACTCCTCGACCTTACACTCGTGCAGGCGTCGCTGCGCTCACATGCGCGTGTACCACGAACGACTCGACTCTGTGCTGTGTATGCTTCACGAAGACACGGCCATGGGGTTTCTGCTGCACTAGCGCAGGTCCCATACCCGGACGGGTTGGATCTGCATAGCGACCAGTTTCTATATGGAGAGTGAGTGGTGTCTCGATATCACGACGGCTAAACGACTGATACTGTCGTGAAAGACAACCAGGCAAGGATAGGGAGATTACATCGACAGATGTGGGCGGACGTCCAAGAAGTGGGTTGTTGTCCGAGCTGGAGGAGAGAGTGTTGTCGCTGCAAGAAGCTGTTGGTTCTCAGGCGCGCCCCTTTGGTCTACTCCTACGTCCTGTCCCTTCTGTTACTAACGATTTTCCATGCAGGAGCCACTGGTGGATACACTTACGTACTCCGAAGAGGATCTACTCGAGATCTACGAAGACCTCTTGAAGCAGTCTACTACAGTCGCATTGCAAGAGTCGTCAACCGTCGATCCTGCTGTCCAGGAAGAGCACGACAGAAATGCGGTCTTGGATGTTTACGGTCGTCTATTTGAATCCGACATTGAGACTTTGGTTCCTGGTGCAAAATATCCATATCTTGGTGTCGTAGAGCGATTGCAGGAGATATGCTTATCCCTCGACGCTTTCCGCATCTCCACTCCATCCCTGTCTGCCGACGCAGCGCTATCCAATATTCCCACAGGAATCTTAACAAACGACGAGTGGCTTTCGCTTATCCGCACATGCGTGAGTGGATACACTATTTCTGCAGGAGCGGTATACATAATTTCTGGTAGATCACGGCACAAGACAGTGCCGCAGCGGAGACGGTGCTCAGCTTGATGAAGGTTGGTGGGACATTTAATCAGTTGTGTTATGCTGACGACCTGAGTAGCAATCGGGCGTCACGTCTCTGGAAGACGCCATCAACAGTGTCCTTTCAATGTATGCTCTAAATGGCAACATCGCCGCCACGGAACGAGTCCTGTTTTCCTACGCAACTTCGCCTTCCGAACGCCAGCGCGACCTCCACGTCAAGGCTTATATCAAAGCACTCCCTTTCCGCGCCTTTCCCACCGACGCGCTAGACGTTCTACACAGCTACGAAACCAAAGGCATACCTCCTCCGCAGAAATCCTACACGCGTGTGATGTACGCGCTGCTGAACGTGCGGGACCGCGCCGCCGAGGCACGTGCGCGCGTGTTCGATCTCTTCGCGCACATGCGGTATGCCGCGCATCCTGACCCAGATGCAGTGCTCTACTGTACCATGATCCGCGCATGCTCATCTGTAGGAATGCCTGCGGAGCCTGAGCGTGCCATGGATCTGTTCACGGAGATGACAACCGACCGCGGACAGGCCCCGACACAGCAAGCCTACCTTGCGCTCGCGCGGGTCTTTGTGTGTAGTGGTGAGGAGCGCTATATTCACAGTGCCTTCCGTCTTGCGAAAGAGATGCTCGACGCTCACCGGGATGCGCGCGGGCTGAACGCGTTCCGCCCTGACAACCGACTCTTTGAGACGCTCCTGGATGGCGCGAAGCGTATACGGGACCTCGGACGCACTCGGTGGATTTTGGCGGAGATGGTGAGAGAGAACATGGAAGACACGAAGGCGGGCTTGAGGACCCGAAGTGCTGGTCTGGACGAGCCAGCCATGAGGCATGTTTTCCATTCGTATGCTACGTACAAGCCGCCCTTCCGGCGATCTTCAACCGTACTTGTCGACTCTGAGGCGACCAGCACGTCGAACACGACTGAACGCAATGTTGTTCAGAGCACGGATGACGTGCATGTAGAGAGTTCCACTGCCACTGAGCCGGCGGATGCTGCAGATGCCGAACTAGAAGAGGACTTTTCGTCAGCGCAGCTACCTAGCCCAAGGTCAAGTACTCAGTTCTCCTACATGCCACCTCAAACGCGCAACGAATTACTCGCTGAGGTGGGGGCTCTGTTCGCGCGAGTTATTGAGGAACGCCAGGCGGTGCAAACTGGAACGACCGGAAACGACGCAGACGCGGTGCCAAGGCCATTTGGTAACGTTGTCATTACGCCACGACTCATCAACTCGTATCTCTCCGTACACTATGCCCACTCTCCTCTTGAGGTCTGGGGCCACTTGTATCGCACACTGCATAATAGCCTGGGCGTTCCCCGCGATGCACTGACGTATATCGATGCGCTGGAGCGCTGTACGACATGCTCCCCCGGCGAGCGGTCCCGGGCATTCAAGATCGCAGAGGAAGTGTGGGGCAGCTGGCAGAATGTCGAGGAGGCGTGGCGGACACGCGGCGAGCGCACACAGGACGACCCGACGGTGGTAGGTGTGGACGCGCGGCTGGTCGAGCGGGCGAACGCAGCCATGATCCGGATGCTTACGCTGTAAGTGTTCACCATCGCATCGGTCGTACTGTACACGCACTGACTAGTTCTTGATTCTCACTAGCACTGGCCGCTTGCAGCGAGCCCTAAACCACGTCAGGACATTCGCCGAACACTATCCGCCGCTGCGCGTGCTCTCCACCCAGGCGAAGCCCGTGCTCTACTCGTCACGCCCCATCCTCAGCATCCACCGCCCGCTCGTGCGGCTAACGAGTGCGACTGATATCCCTGACGACCACGTGCCGCCAATGCTCACCTTCTCGGAGCTGGAGATCCTACACCACCGCCTGCTCGCCGCGGGTGACCGCACTGGGCTCGGGTTCGTCAAGTGGGTGTGTAAGGCATACGAGGGCGCGCTTTGGCGCAGGCGGGCGGCGGCCCTGCGCGATGCGCCATCTTAGGCCCTAGTCGTGTTCTGCTCGAAAAGTACCAGCATGGAGTTTTGTAGATGCGGAGACTAATGTGGTGTGCTAACTTAGTCCGGTATTGGCGCGGGTACGGCCGCGTCTGCTGTAATGTCATGTATTTGCATAATGGATCGTTTTGAGTCGTCGTGCGTTAAACGTGAGTGACATTGAGTCAGTTCGTCTTCACACCTCAGGTCGTAGAGCCCATGGTCTCGAGACTTAAAACAGCTGCATGTGCCGAGAGGCCACCTCTCCAGTAAGTGGTTTGGATGTAGTATCTTCAACCTTGAGCAGACAGTCCGACAGTCCATCAATGACATTGAAGACCAGTCAGATGGTGCACACTGCACCAAGCGTGACATATCCTCAACCAGGCTGAAGCCTGTATTCCCCCAGGTTCCTGCCCATCCATCTACGGGAGGAGAGGGACTTCATCCCACCAGCGAATTTTTCAGCCACATATCACGTGAACACGTGACAGTTTTAAACTCCTCACTCTTATTTATTAAGGTTGCTGAGATTTAACATGCACGTGAAGTTCACATGACATGTGGCACACAAGGATAATGGGACTCAGCACAAAATGCCGTTGACGAGATGAAGTCTCTCTACCTCCCGTAGATGGATGGGCAGGAGCCCGGTATTCCCCTGGTACTCTATAAATGGATGCACACAACTCTAAACCCTGCAAGAAAGAGTTCCCATTTACATGTAGAACAGACAGGATTACGGCGAGGATACATGTACACTAATAAACATAATAGCCCAGATCTATCGCGTCTACACCCACCGTGAAAGCATAAATAACAGAAGAGATTAATGATGCCATGAGCCGTCCGTGGTGCACAAACAAAATACTGAATAATAATCTTGCGCGACGTACTGTAGGTGGTCTGAGCATGAACGAAGTAAGCAGAGCTGGGATCAAAGCACGGCATGTAACACTGACCTCATTATGAGGCACCAGTTGCATCATCTACGCATTCTCTCAGCGCGTCGCCGTATGTCTTGTACGTGTCCCGCCATATCCTCAACCAGTCCATCAGCTCCTCCTCGAACGCGCCGTCAAACTCGCTCATCCGCCTGATGACGTTCTCCTCCAGCTCATTCATCCTCAAAATACGCACCCCGGTGTTGTCCTCTTCTGCGACGAACGGCTTCACGAGCGTGTAGTGCGCAATGCGCGTACGAGGCCGGAGGTCCGCCCACAGGTCCGGCTTGCGCTTCTTGATAGCCAGGTTGGCGTTGTACGCATACGGGAGGCGCAACGCGTCCGCCGCGAAATAGACGTTCAAGAACGCCTGGTCGGCCTGGATGCCATCGTACGTCGCGCTTTGCATCTTGAGGAGCATGTCGTCGAAGATGCCCATGTCGGGCCGGGCAAAGATCACGCCCGTGTTCATGTCGAGCGTGAATCCGTGCGAGCCGACGTACACGTCGGGCACGGCGGCGAAGCTGTAGGGCAGGGAGAAGAGTTCGTCAAAGTTGCGTAGCACGAGCGTGTCGGCGTCGAGGTGCACGACGGCCTTGATGCCTGCGTCGCCAAGCTTCCAGATATTCAGTTTGGAATAGGCATCCATGAATCGTTCGTGGGTGCCGACGCCGTTGTGTGGGGGCGGAATGCGGGATACTGGGTACGGGACGAAGCCGGTGGAAGAGGCGATGCAGAGCGCTTGCGGGGAGATGTGGTCAGGGAGATAGAAGAGGAGGCGGCGGGCGGTGGTGTTTGCACGGGTGAGAGAATGGCCGAGAGTGGCGACTGCTGTTGCGTACGAGTCAGTGTACATGCTGGTCACGACAGCATTCTCATCGGGTGAGGGGGAACTGAGTGTACGGAGGAACTCTTCATTTACAATAGGGTAGGGATTTCTTTGCACATTGGTGAGCACAGAAGTGAGTGAAGTGCGGGACGTACAGATGCTGGTAGGTGTCAAGGGCAGTAGGCCACCGCTTGACGATCTTGTAGATTAGATAGATATTTGCAGAGACGGACACTGCTATGAGAGCAAGGACGGAGAGGATGCGAATAGCATTGCGGCGGCTTGTTTGCTTGAGGGGCGTGATGTCGTACCACAGCGGTGTGTAGTCCTTGTAACGAGAGAGGCGGAACATGGAGGACGGGGAGACGGGATGAAAAGGCGAACATGCAGCTGCTGGCGCGACCGACTTCCCGGCCGCATTGGCGCGCAAGTCCGCAGCATCGTGATACCCTGATCACGACTCCTAAGGTTTCGACACAGCTAACAACCTGAAGGTTGCTGTAAGAAGGGCACCATGGGTCCTTGTCGACGTAGAAATGCATCGCAAGTCTTCGAAGAGTCCATCCGACTGACAAGACCACATCTAGAATGCTGCCCAAGACCAAGACCAAGACCTACAGCGACTCCGTTGCTAGCGAGCAAACGGATCAAAATCGATATTTTAAGATGAGACATCTGCTCCAGGCTGTGGGCAGTAGCGTCAAGCATACCAAGTAGCAGCGGACACAGCTGCGGCTTAACCAGACTATGGTAAGCGAGCGAAGTACTTACAATGCTGTAGGAGAAGTCTTGTTGTATGCTGAGACCCGTGCGTATATGCTCTCAGCCGCCTGATTCTGACTCGGACTCCCCCGAACGCTATGACACGGTTGACGTCGCGGGATCATACAATGTCGCTACCAGCGATGAGCGTCAGAGTGCATAGGGGACATGTCTAGCTGGTGCAGTTGTGTTGGGGCAGATGTATCTCATGAAAGCATTTATACCACGCCGTCGGAGAACCGCGCTGCATGAACACATATTCCAGGTTGGCCACGGGTATATATACATATCGCCTTTCCACGGATAATTGCACCCTCTCACGATGTACACTGTGTGACTGCCGGAAGCTGCAATGCCATTCATTTCAAAAACCATTGCCGGCTTGCGCGTCCGGACTCCGCATGGTGCGTACGCCGTAGAAAACCGCCCGCATGATCTAGAGTCGAGAAAAAAATGAGCGCATCATGATGCTATTCTCGCGGTTTCAGTACATACAATCGTTAGATCCTCGAGGTGTAGATTGTAAGTAAGGGTTATCTCGCACCGCTGGGTAGTAAGCTAGACAGATCAATTACGACGCTCGAGGTAAGACTGTGAGTATCCCACTCCAGTCGTCATGATTTTCTGACGTGGTGATCGCTTGGGGATCGCCCAGGGTAATTGGCCCATACACCGCGAAAAGCTGATTGTATATACGCAGTGCGCAAGGGGCTAGACTGGATGGTCGAGCATCTCCCATGGTGGTGTCATCAAAGGTTTATCGTATCCAGATAAGTTAGGGCCACAGAAACAATCACATCAAAGAAATGTTGCCCAGTGGCTGTCCCATGCGCCATCGTCGGAAATTTGCATATCGTTCTTGTACCGACAGAGCACTGCATAAGATGAGCAGGGACTAACGATGTTAAACGGCGGGCTACAAATCAGCAACCTGAAGCCTAGGACCTGCAAATTGAGTATTGAGCACTGGGACTTGAGAGTAGGTACTGACGACTGTCAGAGACACAATCGCATTTGGATTATGACCCCAAGCTCGGTTTCACGATGAGTATATGCCTCCCATCAAGCCGGACACTAGTGATACTCACATACCTGCAAATCGAATTGATAGCCCAGTCGCACAACTGTCGTAACCACTGAGGGTCGCCGCATATCAAAGCCAATGTCTAGAAATTCGTGTACGTTCCGTCAAATAGAAGTACTGAACAGGCTGTGACGGTTTCGACTGGGCGGATAGCTTTCGGCCTCACGGTCGCCGCGCTTAAGGACGTCCCTTTTGGGAATTAGCCTTCAATAAATTTAAGTATAAGTAAACAGTGCAGTGCACTGCGCGCAGTCCCGGCCTAGGCAATCGAGCAGAGGACTGTCTTAGGAGTCCTCGCATCTCCTCCTCGTTCATGTCTATCTTTTCTCGGTATCGAGAATACACGCCCATATGGCCCGAGATCTCGACTTCGAAGCTCGCCGTTCGCAGATATGCCGTCCTAGCCTCCGCCGTCATCGTGTTGTCTGGGATCCTTAACGTCGTTCTGTTGTACAAGTCGTGGGGGAGATGGCCCACACCTCTCGACAATTATCAACACCTGTGAGTTTCCATGTTCCACTTGCATACAGTCGCAGTGGCTTCCGCGATGATCCCACAACGCATTCGTCGCACGCCGTAGTCTCTTTGATCGAGTACTTATATCTCGGCGCAATCCTGGCTCTCAGCTTCTGTCTCCCCAACTATCTGACTGCTTCCGTCGTAGGAACTCACACCCGCTTCTCAACGAAGAATTCGCCCGCTCGCTCGAGCCGCCAGAGACCAGTCGCAATGCCATCGTAACCACCCTTTACACCGACTCTTACGCAACAGCCATCGCCGCGCTCGGACACTCGCTGACGAGAGTCAACAGCACCGCCCAACGGATTGTCTTTTACCTTCCAGACAAAATCTCGCCTCGCGCGCTGTGCATCGCAGCAGCGTCCGGCTTCGTTCCACGCGCCATCTCGCGCATCGCTCCTCCGCATAACGGCAAGGGCATATACTCGCACTTCCTCGACCAGTTCTCCAAGCTCAACATATGGACACTTGCGGACGAGGGCATCCAGGGTCTCGTGTACCTTGATGCAGACACGCTCGTGCTGCGCAACTTTGATGAGCTCTTTAGCCTCCCGTACAACTTTGGCGCCGTTCCCGACGTCTACATCGACAAGATGGGTTTCTCACTCGGATTCAACGCGGGCGTGCTCTTTCTGCGGCCCTCGCGCGCCGTGTTCCTCGACATGCTCGCCAAGATCGAGACCGCCTCCTTCAACGCGCACGAGGCCGAGCAGGCGTTCCTCAACCACTACTACGGTGCGGAGGCCCTGCGCCTCCCATACGCGTACAACGCCAACCTCGCGATCAAGATGCGCCAGCCGGACCTGTGGGCGGATCTCAAGCGCGAGATGCGCATCGTGCACTACACGCTCGTGAAGCCGTTCCTCGCCGAGATGGACAACTCCGGGGTCATCGTCGTCTCGGTGCGGGACATGGAGACGAACATCAAGAACAAGCTCGGTGCCTTTGGGGGGTTGTTCCAGGACGAACTTTTGGAGTGGGCTGCGATCTGGCGGGAGACCCGCCGCACGTACTCTGATGCGTTGGCCGAGTGTAACAGTGCTAGCCCAACTGTGGGATCATAGGTAACAACCGCTGTATAGAGCGTGAGTGGTTGTCGTTTTGTCTTGGAAGGACGAGTGTATTTAATCATGCATATGGTATTGTTTCCGTCGAGTATATATTGTACATTATATTGCATATTTATTCGGTAGGCATCTCGTACTGAGTTCTGAGCGTTTGGGGGGTCTATCGCACAGTACATACCTTATCAGGGCATCGCGCAAAGTATTAGTTCTGGATAGATTTTAACGGGCTAAGCATCACACTTTTATTCTTTAGCGCATAGAGGTCCGCACAACACCAGAAAATGCAGAGCGACTGGTTCATACATATCAGCGTTCAGATTAGTCTATTCGTACCACTATCAACGTCCAAAGCCAGTGTCCAACATCATATACGCGAAAGAAACCCCAGTAGTATGGCCTATATGCAGCAACGCACTCCAACGACTCTAGCACGCATAGGACGATATCAGTACAGGAAAATAGAAGGCAATAAAGATCAACCCGATAGAGCCGCGAGCGAAAACAACACAACTACACCGCCAAACGACGATCGACAAGGTGCGCACAGCGCACTTCATCGCCAGGAAGCCTCACGACCGGGACCCGGTCGGTGAACAGGGGCCTCCCGGTACCCCTCGTTTAGTGACTGCTGGCTATATGCTGCGGGAATCATCGGCACGGGCGGAGCTTCGTCCATAGCTGGTATGCCATACTGCGCGAAGCTGGCCATGCTCTGGTTCGGATCAAAGTACCCTGGTGCCTGCTGTGCAGACGGGGACACAACGCATCAGCATCAGTCAAAACCGTGTCAGCGCGCAACGTACAGCAGCATTTAGCAGGGGCTGTTGATCGTAGTCCATCCGCGTCATCTCGATCTCAGCCTGAGGGCCTTTGGCCAGGTAGCGGTCGTACCCCGTACGCTTTGAAGGGTCGGGAGAGTCGCGACCGCCGGCGGCAGCGAACAGGTTGGCCTTTGATGCGTTGTCGCCGAGCAGGGTGGTAGATGACATAGAGCGCTGGTCCCAGTCCAATTCCCCACGGTCGCGCTGGTACAGCGCGGGATCGTACGCCAGATCGCGCTACGAACGTGGAAGTCAGCAGACATGAAGGAGGCAAGGGAGCAACCTGGGCGCACCTCATCGATACCAGCAATCTTAACCCCACCGGCAACCACAGTTGCATCAACCCTGCTCCCGCCAAGATCGTCAAGATGTGTCTTCGTACTGCCAATCTTGCCCTGGAACACCTCCTGTAGCAAGTGCGTCATGTTCGCATGCACCATGGGTGTGAACAGCTCCGCGTTCAAAGCAGGGTGTCCAAATCTCTTTTCGAGCTTGTTTCCAACAGTATCCGCACGTTGCGAATGAACAGAAGCTTCGCGCAGCTCCTCTTCCGTCGGAATGTAATACCGGAAGGCATGGAGGAACTTTCGGTTGAGATAGATCTTGAAAACGAATACAAATATGATGGGCGGAATAGTCGAGAGCCAGTATAAGGACTTGAACGTATACTGGAGACCAATCGCTGCAGCAAGACATGATTCAGGCATGCATCAACATCTCAAAAGTGGAACCATCCATACTCAATACCATGATCAACTGCATGAGGATGATTGATGCCAACAACCGGTTGATGACTACGTTCCACAAACGCTATAGAAGAGTTCATATTAAAAAGGCTCTCAAATGCATATATCATGACTTACTCCACCAGTTTCCACTCTCGACACATAGACGAACATGAGCTGATACTTGTAGACAAGCGAGCTCAACCAGAACACTACCATAGCAGCAACCGCAACTAACGGCGCGAGGGGTGCAAAGAACAAGCCGACCGTGCCCATGAACAGCTGTATGGTTGCGTCAACAGTGCAAAATGGGTCAACATTTGCTACCTAAACATACCAGATTGGAGCTGAGAAGGAGTGGCCGGAATGTAAGGACGACGTCTTAGAGTAAATCGAGAAAAACTTACTAGTAAATCGAGTACTGGAAATCTGGGGGCTGTGTCCACTCTCGGATATCTCGTGGCGTTCTACCGAAGAGACTGCAGAGAAAACATTCTACGTCACTCCCAATTACAGGTTTGAACGAGAAACCAGGGATGCTAACCGTTTCTTGATAAAGACAACCACCAAGTTAAGGACTTGAGCCAGATCGAAAACAACAAGGAATCCACGAAGCCTGCGTATTTTGAGCTAACTGCGGACAGCCATCTTCAGGAGACAATACGTACGGGAAATACGTCAACCAATAGGAAGACTGATCGATGTATGTCTGGTTTATCGTGCTTGGAAGTGCTGGATCGCGTATCATACTTAGAGACAAAACTATCGTAATATAATGCGACCTACTGTGAAGATCCTGTATGATTTCTTTGAAGCTTTCGTGCTTGCCGACTTGCTGCACGATCTCGGTGACGGAGTCTACCAGCAATATTAAGCGACTTCAACTCTTGCACATGGCGATACTCACTGAAGATGACGCCGATCAATGTGAAGATAATGAGCTGCGAGATGACCAGGAAAGCAAAGTAGCGAGCGATGACCGCACGGTCAAGACTCGAATGCGTGTTGGCACCCATGTACTTTGTCAACCAGCGCATAATGATTGGCAACGCGTAGCCAAAGAGTGCGGACACTGCCGGAGGCAGAACACCAGAAACAAACGTGAACGTGCCAGGGGATGCAGAAGACCAGTCTTGCAAGAAGGTTACGTAAGTTGTCAACTGTATTAGTATATTGAGTAGGTATATAAGCGGTAGCGGGAGATGTTGAGACTTACACTAGCTAAGTTGGCAAGAATGGAGATGATGAACAGCGGGATAGTGTTCAAGAAGCAAACCAAAATGAGGAACATCCATCCGAGTGTCCTGTTCCGCGCCATCTCGGCCTTTGTCAAACTCAGATTAGTCCAGAGCTATTGGGATTTGCATGTCAGTCTCCACAGGGATTCTACCTGTGGAATTGATGAGGAACGTACGATGTCTTTAGGGTTGGGAGCAAGCGTGATGTTGCTACCCTTAGGATTCTTGTCTCTTAGCAAGTTCGCAACGATATGCGCGTATGGAACCGCAGCCATAGATGCGAAGCCATACATCTCCGGCCGACGCAAATCAATCTGGGACCTATACTGCTCGACCGCCTGCTCGCAGCGCTGCAGCTTCGCACTAGTTGGGAGCGATCAGTGGCGAAGTAATGTGGGTACGACTGGGACAACACACGTGTAGTAATCAATTGCATCGACCTTTTGCCCTCCACAGCACATGAATCCACCCAGTCTCTTCTCGGGCCGTTTTTTACCAATTCTCCCGTCCTTCAGGTATCTCACCAGAACGTGCTCGAGCTCACGGACAGTCCTATTATGGTATTCGATCAGTTCCGGTAGCTGGCCGACCCGGCGGCCGATGTGCACGGAGGTTGTGGGGTATGGGACCTGTACCGACTGGAAGATCGCACGGATGCCCTCGTCGGACTGGAACTTCCGTGGGACCTTGCTGACCATGAGGGTGCGTGCATAGAATGACTGCATGTACTCGGGTGATCGGAACCACTCGCCACGGAGGCGGACGACATGGCGCCAGTTAACCCAGACGAAACCCATCACGATGGCAGTAATCGCATACGTGACGACGACATGGACGAAGAGTAGCGTCCCTTGAACGTTGCGAATGGTCATCATCGAAAGTATGTCCCGTTGTCCCTTGTTGACATAACGGAGATTGTACACGATATCCGCGGGAAGAAGAACTGTACATGCGATGAACGCAATACAGGTGAACATCCAGCGGAACATGCGGAGGAAGCGCAGATAAATGGCAGCGTCTAGTCCAATCTTGTCAACCAGCTCTGGCTCTTTTGTATGCAGCAGTGGGGGTAGCCAGCCAAATAATGAGTCGGATATCCGTGGAGGTTTCTTATCCCCGACATGATACTTGACCTTGGGCTCATAGATGATCTACATATAACGTTAGCTAATAGCTGCGAACTGTCCTGGTGCACATACCTTATTCCTCGGACGAAGGATATTAAACGCAATTATCGTAGCTAGCTGAATGTACGTGTCGCATCGTAAGACTATCCTCGCGACACATCTGCTTCGTTACTCACTGAAACGACACTCATCAAGGCGACCTGGGTGCCAACGGCAGCGGGCGCCAGCGCCCGCTGAGAGGCATCCTCGTCGACGAGTTGAGCAATCTCGGACATCCTATGGGTGAGCTCAAAAGGAGTGAAGCCAGCGTTGGTGCTGCAAAGCGGGTGCAGCCGTCGTTGAAGTCGTAGTGGTCGTCGGGACGAACAATGACCGTGGTGGACACAAGCGATGCAGTAGCTCCGAACGCGGCAGCTTAGGATAAAAATAGATCCGAAAAATTATTACTGCTTGACTACATAGATTAAAATCGTAGCTTGCATTATTTTACTTCTCTAATAGCCTAGCAAGTGGCACTGGAGGCGCTAGTATGTGGAGATCGATCACAGGTTATTGTCCAACCTGTATTTGCCTTTGCATAGCGACCTTGTTGTGGCCACATGTCACGGTCGACTCTCGATTCGTTTCTAGGACTCTCATCGTCACAGCATGCAGTTTATACCAGTGTTGCGACCTCGCAGGAGATTCGTGATCGCGGTTCCACCTTCGTAGCAAATATATATCCTGCCACCACAATCAAAGAAACCCATGCAGCTGCCTCTTATGTCAAACACGTCGTACATGGCCCGAAGCCCGCGAGCCACGAGGTATCAGCATGGCGGTGTATGGTCCTGAAGGCTGGAAAGACCGGACTGAGTGGACCAGATGATTTTGAGGTGAATACGGGCAGTGATGATGATGGCGAACGGTACGCCGGCGGGAAAGTGTTGAAAGTGATGCAGAATGAGGGCGTGATTGACGCTGTTGTAGTTGTCAGCCGGTGGTAAGCTACAAGTTCTAGTCTGTCAATGACATGATTCATGATCATGTGCTAATTCTAGGTACGGAGGCGTCATGTTGGGGCCTGTCCGCTTCACCCACTTCGAAACATGCGCGCGTGAGGTGTGTCGGACCTTTAGACTCAAGGACGACATTACTGCTGCACTTTCGACACTCACGTCTTTGGACGATATCCTCGCATCGCTCCGCGCAGATCTGGCAGCTTTAGACGATTCCTCTAATGCGATTGGTGGCATAGGGCAATCACAGCCAAAGAAATCACAGGATTACACTGCGCTGGAGGAGTCCTTGGACGTCGCCAAAGCTAGAAGACTAATCAAGGCACGAGAGAATGCAATCAAAAGCGTGAAGGCGGCCCTAAGAAAGGGGCAGGAAAAGCAGAAGGGGCAAGATTGAAAGACCATCTCGTGTCAGGTAGATGGTGACCATAGCATCACTCACGCCCCCGCCTCTGGATCGAGACGGTCTTTGCTTTAGGGTCATCCACGCGGCTCCTTTCCGCCATTGTGAACGTAGTTCTGATGTGCAATCGATGCTCATCGCTCGGCCGGTGACAGCACGATAATGCCCCCTAAGGATCCTCAGTACGTTACCATGTTGATACCAACTCTAGAACATGCTTGGCTAACTGCAACGGCAGTAGTTCGTAACACAACATGGTTGGCTCGTGCGACGAAACGTTGTAGGGGACGCCATTCCGGTCTGTCTGCTTCACCTTACTGTCCTTTGCTCAGCCTATTACGTCGGCTTGAGCGTTGATAGAGGAATTTTGTGCGCTGTAACAGTCCAGGCCAACTACCGATTTATCTGGCACGGACACTTTCGTAAAGTGAAAGCATTGTCTGTGACAAGGAAGTTGTGACTCGAGATTTTTGTAGATATGCATATGGTAAATCATATCCTGCATTTCCCAATCGGTACGTACTGCACATCTACGTGAACCGTTCGCTACGTACCCAGCTCATACTGCTTTTCGTGACTCTGTAGCTCCCACGTTGCATCCCGAGAATTCCTCACTTTGCACCTCCCAGACCATCCGAGGAATACTAATGTTATATCGAGCTGTCTAGATTTTGTAGCATAGCATCAAATGAATCCGGGTGATATAGCTCTGTTCAATCTCAATTTGCTAGAGTGATTGATTCTGACACAGTACATGGATGTCCAGCGGAGATAGTAAGTCAACTACGAATCGCGTGGGAGTTATTGTCTACAGCGTGATTGGGACCGATCCGCCCGCTCGGCCTCAATCGTCAAGCCTTTCCAAACGGGCTCCTCAAAAGACTCCCTGTTATTCCAATTTCACATTGAATGCGAACCAGTAACGCTGCATAGTTTCAGACTTCCATCCTTCAGGCTCGCCGAGAGGACCCGATAAGTATTGCGATTCTTGAATGGCTTCTCTAAGTCCCCTCGCCTCCATCCAACACAATAAAGAACCCGCCTTTTGCTTGCATTGGAAAGGCATCGGAAAGGGGCCAACTGGATAGGTAAGTCTTTCCTCTCTTGCAAACTGGACCTTCCCCTATTGGAGAAATGGTCATTTCCTTGTTGTGTAAATATATTTGCATCCGCTTGAAATATCGGATCACGGCAAGATTTTCCGGTATTGGATGGGATGGAATTTCGGGTGACCTCAGCAGGCTCAGCTACGGTACCAAGTTTGAACATAGCCGCTTGCGAAACCCAATCCAAGTCGCTTTCCTCCCCGCTTCCAACGCCTGACGAGCGACAAACACGATAGGCACATGTATATGGCCCATGGGACGACATGAACGCGGACAGATGCGTTATCCCGAGAATGCGTGACTCACGTCGCACTGAAGAAGTCCCGGCATCAAAACATATCTCTCCGATCGAGTCGAGGACCGCTCAAAGCCTGAT
>NW_012133432.1:33696-36472 GCF_000313525.1 Fibroporia radiculosa | reverse complement strand
CCCCCCCCCCCCCCCCCCCCCCCCCCCCCCCCCGCCACATCGACTGCTGTCAGGCTGAGGCTGTTCAAACTTTCTCAAATATACCGGATCAACGAGTAGCCTCATGCGGTGACTCCGAGACTCTGTGTGCACTTCTCCGAGTCCATGCTATCTTGTACCTGCCCCTAATGGTATTTTTGCTTCGCTGTAATGGCTGCCTCGCTCTACTCCTGAATATTTTTGTAACCCGGTCATCACTACCACGAAGAACAGTGCTCGCTGTGGCCACTGCTGCTACTTTATCTATACTCCTCAATGTTATCCTCATCTTCAAGCTTACACACAAATATCCGACCGCCCTGGATGACTACCAACCCCTGTGCGTACATACACATTACCCCTTTTTCGGTTTTATAATATATAAGCACATTTGTCGTAGAAACACCCAGTCGATATTAAACACAACATTCTTCATCGCCCCTCCGGATCCGCAAGAAAATGCAATCGTCACGACGCTATACAGCGACGCATACGCCGTTGCAGTTGCTACCCTCGGGCACTCTCTGAACAGAGTAAATAGCACCGCACTACGTATTCTCTTGTATATTCCCGAGAACGTCTCCCCTCGTGCTCTCTGCATCGCCAGCTCTACCGGGTTTTATCCACACGCAGTCGAACGAATACCACCTCCTAAGCGGGGCATCAGCAGACATCTCCAAGATCAGTACACGAAGCTGACAATGTGGACGCTGGAGGAGGCTGGGATCAAGGGCATCGTCTATCTCGACGCCGACATGCTCGCTCGGCGGAATTTTGACGAGCTGTTCAACCTGCCCTTCAACTTTGCCGCTGTTCCGGACGTGTTCCTTGACAGCAGAAGCTTCGCTCTGAATTTCAATGCGGCGATGCTCTTCCTTCGCCCCTCGCCTGGCATTTTCGATGACATGCTAAGCAAGATAGGATCAGCGTCATACAAATCAGACGATGCAGATCAGTCGTTTCTTAACCACTACTATGGCAAAGAGGCCGTGCGGCTGCCGTATGTGTATAACGTCAATCTGGCGGTCAAGCTTCGTAGCCCAGAGCTGTGGGCGAACCTCATGCGGGAAGCGCGAATTGTCCATTACACGCAGATCAAGCCGTTCATCGTGGAGAAGGACTATTCCGGGAAGGCGCGGCTAGAGATAGAATCCGTCGCTGAGAACGTGCGGCAGAAGCTTGGAGAGAACGGGGGCATGTTCGATCACGAGATTTGGGAGTGGCTCAGAATGTGGCAGGAGACGCTGCGGATATATTCAGAAGAGTTGACGGAGTGTAGGCGGATAAGTGGAATAGTATGAAGCGTATGGAGTGAGTGCAGTTTCTGTTAGCTAGTGTTGTATCACTTTCTTCAGTCTTCCGAAGTAGACTGATTTACACGCACAAGGTTTATATACCATCCTCTGCTAGTCACGAACAGCTCCTAGGATCACATTGCTATCGAGTTCTCTTTATATAAATATAAATAATCGATTACGGGCTGTGGTTTTGTGCGGTTTTTACGGCCTGAAAACGTTATCAACGGTCAGCTAGCAGGATGACCCTCATTGGCGTGTCGTGAGCAAAGACTTATGTACGATGATGTTCCAAATATCCGAAGTGGTACATGGAGCTGAGGTATGTGACGGCGTTGCGCATTTGAAGTTGTCTCAATGGCGGGTATGCGATGTGTAAGGTATGACGGAGGAATAAGACATTTCGAATCGCGGGGTGAACGCCCGGTACTCGCGAGGAGCACAGGAAGAAAAATTAGACGCAGCCCTAGGGCTTGTCCGAGTCTGCATTCATGCCATTCTAGTCAGGACCCAGATGAACGGAATCTAGGTCCTGAGGATTGAGCCACAAACTGCTCCAAAGGGATGGATACTGTACTGGCACTCATGCTTATGTCTCCTCGTGTATCTGCATCCGCAGCTGCCCAGATGGCCGAAGATACCCTTATTCCCTTGACGTTGTTCGTGTACACGGTAACCGGAGATATTGGAATGTAGGCTCATCTTTCCTGAACCAGGTGCCCAGTCAGGGCCCTGGTCCCGGAAAAACTGAGTTCACGGCATAATGATTCCGATATCAGGGTACGACGAGAGGAATTTTGGGGACGGCGTGAACTGAGCCGGCATTGGGGGCATATCCGTAGAATGCCCAGCGGATATGATAGAGATCACGAAGGGAGTGTACGTAATCCCAACTCGCGACGACTGATCGCGAGAAAATGAACTCGAATACTTCCCACTGGATTGGATGTTAGGTGCAACATCCCGTACGGGGTGGGTTTTGCAACCTTCGTCTGCATCATCGTCCGTAGAAGAGATTTTGAATGGCGGCCTTTGCTCCTATATGCAGATTGATCCTAGTCATAGCTCGGGCTCATGGCTCACGATTGCGTACATTGACAAGAAACGAGGCCCCTGTGACACTCTACGTTTGAACCAGTAGCTGCGCGATATTTTCGTCCTTGCCCTTTAGTTTTATGGCTGTCGACTGTGCGTTCTCAAAAATAATAACTCACCTCGACGCAGCTCAGGTGGCTAGTCAAGCACGCAATGTGCAAGTTAAACTTTTGGTTGTCGTGTTCTCCTCTATCGCGAAGCACGTGATCGCATTGCGACTCGCTTGAGCCAAAGACAGAAGATTCAGCGCACACGGTAACATGCGTTGTCCGCAGCACTTTCCTCCTCCCAATCTCATCTCACAGCGGTGCTATGGCCAACATCCCATTTATACGACGGTATAAGGACTATTCACCGGGATGGAAGGA
>NW_012133432.1:28601-33503 GCF_000313525.1 Fibroporia radiculosa | reverse complement strand
GTGGTCGTACAGCCACTGGCACGTCGTCATAGGACTCTCCGTGCTGCTGAACCTTGTTTTCCTCTGGAGGTGGTGGTTTGCACCTCAGACTCCTCTTGATAATTATCAGAATCTGTGAGTGTTTCAAAGTCGATATTGAGCACGACATCTTGCGCTGTGTCGCATCTGTGGGGGACCTCAGCCCGGTCCCATTTCGCTGGACTTCTTTCAGCGGTGACTGGATTCCTCGACGTCCATATCAGTTCAAGTCTCTCATTATTCGCTTTGTTTCTCGACAACTCGTATAAGGGATTATCCTATGACTGATCACTCATACAACAACCTTATAGGAATATGCATCCCCTTGTCGATGCTAGAGTCGAACCGATTCCTGCTCACGAAAACGAAAACGCCATTGTGACGAGCCTTTACACAGATGCGTTCGCGCCTGCGGTTGCCACGCTAGGACACACACTTAATAGTATAAACAGCACCGCACGACGCATCATGATCTATCTTCCGGACAAGGTCTCCCGGCGCGCTGTCTGTATTGCGTCTGTGAGCGGGTTTGTGCCGCATCCGGTTGCACGCATCCCGCCTCCACATAGCGGTGTACACCGACACTTTCTCGATCAATACTCGAAGCTGCAGCTCTGGACGCTCGACAGTATCGGGGTCAAGAGCCTCGTCTACGTCGACGCGGACATGCTCGCGTACCACAATTTCGACGAGCTCTTTTCGCTACCATACAGTTTCGGTGCGGTGCCCGACGTCTATCTTGACGGACGCGGATATAGCGTTGGGTTCAACGCAGGCATGTTATTTTTGCGGCCGTCGACGGAGGTATTTCAGGACATGGTATCTAAGATCGCGACGGCGCGGTATCCAGCGGAGGACGCCGAGCAGTCCTTCCTGAACCATTACTACGGCAAAGAGGCCGTGCGGCTTCCGTACGCGTACAATGCGAATCTTGCGATCAAGAAGCGATCCCCGGAGTTGTGGGCGGACCTGCGGAAGGAGGCACGTCTTGTGCACTATACCCTCGTGAAGCCGTTCCTCCAGGGCGATTATGCGGAGGTGCCGCTCGAGATGATGCACAAGAATGCCCAAAGCAAGATGCGGGTGCATGGTGGGGTGCTGAGAGAGGAAGTCGCCGAGTGGGAGGAGTCCTGGAGTGAGACGGAGGCAATGTACGGTGATGGCTTCGCCACCTGTCATCTCTCATCATGATGGCTCACATATGTGTGGACGCGAACGTATATCTGGAGAGGAACTACCATACGCTTAAGTTGGATATTCTACGATACTCGAGACGTTTTAATAGATCACTTATATATATATGTGTGTGTGGTCGCTGCGTTAGCCCAGCTAACGTGGGTTTGGATCAAGCACAAGTTAAACAAATGATCTCGGAATGATTGTTCCACTCGTAGCTGATCTACACCGGATCACCATGTTGTCACCACTCGCTCTCACTTGGAGTCATAAGTTCATCCTTCGAGTTGGACGCCCTGGCGTGCCACAATCACTCACTCCGGAGGATTTGCGAACGTCGGCCTTTTTTGCTGCCTTGCTTGATGATGGTATGCGAGCGGTATGTCAGCTTTGCAGTGTATTTGCGCCTCGAACAACGACTTTCCCATATTAATGTTGCCCCTGTCGCGTTTCAATACTTCACTGGCCAGCTACGCGAAGGTCGCATCGACGTCCTAGGCCAATTGGAAAGTTTCGGTATAGACAGACGTGCGAGCTACTAAGGTCTGGAGTGGACGTTGGCTACTTGGTGGTGATGCTGGCTGTGATTCCGGCTGCGATGACTGACTCGATGGTGAGGAAGCGCTGTACAAGCGGAAGATATCCCCTTGCCGAGAATACTTGTAGACCCATCGGCAGTGGTAAGCCACGTCAACCGGACCATGGTAGCTAGGAGCCGCAGCTGATGTATGAATCATGGTTTGTCGGGACGATTCAAGTACAAAAACCACCAGCCAGCTGCCCCATGCCGTACATCATACTGCCCTCTTTTCTTTGTTGCTTCTCAATCAGAGCTATCGAATATTTCTGCTGAAGCTATGTCTCCTACGACCCCAGTTCTCATCGTACGCCAGATTGCTTACCCGTGCGTTCATGATTATGCAGTACTGATTCTTCCTTTCCTAGGTTGGTGCGGGCCCCACAGGCCTTACAGCGGCTCTCGTCCTCGCGATGAACGGCGTCCCATTCAGAATTATAGAGAAGACCAAGACGAATCATGTCGGCCAGCGCGGATTTGGCATACAGGTATCTTACACGCTGGTTCTCGACAGCCATGTCGAACACAGCTAACAATCGTACACAGCCGAGGACACTCGAAATATTTCACTTTCTGCGAATTTTGAACGATATCAAAGAAAGGGGCAGGTCTATCGCCCCCGTTCGTTTCTATAAGCTTCCTGGTGGCACGGAGCCGCTTAAGACATTTCATTTAATACCACCCGTGGACCCAACTCCGTCTGTCCCCTACGTACGTTTGCTCATGTTGTTATTGCATTAGTGTTGATCATTACTCATCGTCTTGCAGCCGAACCCATTTGGTATTGGCCAAGAAAATACAGAAAATATTCTGCGCTCACATCTAGAGAAATACGGGCACGATGTCGAACTCGAAACCGAGCTTCAAAGTCTTGAGCAGCATCCCGACCATGTTACAGCGCATCTTGTGAAAAAAATCGGGACAGAGGAAATCACAGAGACAATCACTTGTCACTGGTTAGTCGGCACCGACGGAGGGAGAGGTGTGATCTTCGTTCTGAATGACGTCTAGCAGACTTGATTAATATCTTCCAGGCATTGTGCGCAAACAGTTAGGTCTACACTTCCAGGGCGAAACACTTCCAGAACCAGTCGTACTGGGCGAGATTGAGGCGTGTGGCATAGACTCGGAAGTATGTCCTTTTATATTCGTCATTTCGGTATGTGTATTAATCGGACCTCTTTTCAGCACTGGCATCAATGGCGAAGCGCAGACAATGTGTATGTTTCTAGATCACCATACATTGTACGCACTGATTCATTTATTTGTAGGGTCATGCTGCGGCCTACAGAGGACGAGGGCGCCTTTGCTTTCATGATTGCTGGCAAGGTTGACCACGCGAAGTTGGTGTCTGATCGTGAGGCATTACTTCAAACTATGTGGGACGGTATGGAGAGGAGCGACATCGTATTCGGTGCTATCAAATCCGTTACGGAGTACAGGTCAGCCACTTTAACGATCGTATACGCATTCAGTCGATGCTGACACTATCATAGAGCAAACGCCCGGATGGTAGACAAGTTCTTCCAAGACCGAGTTTTCCTTGCTGGAGGTCAATCTTTTTCTGCTATACTGAGGCACAGCAACTGATCATTCCTCAGACGCTGCTCATATTCACAGTCCGACAGGCGGGCAAGGCCTGAACTCAAGTGTCCAGGACGCTGTACGTATCGTTCATATTTGATTATGAATATCGCTGATTGCTCATCGCATCCTTTAGTTCAACCTCGCCTGGAAGCTCGCGCTGGTCTGTAAAGGTTTCGCTGCACCGGCTCTCCTCTCGACCTACGACGAGGAGCGTCTTCCCGTCATCGCGCACATGCTCCGAGCGACAACGAACATCTACCACGCCAACCGCGTTGCGTCTCGCGCCCTCACAGCGGAAGCTGGATCACCGCGCGACGCTGCGTGGACACGCAGCCAGGAGATGAAGCAGCTGAGCATCAACTACCGCTGGAGCTCCATCGTCATCGATGAGCGCAGCGGGCGCCTTGCTGCAGAGGTCGACAAGGACGAAGACGGTAAACCGGGCGTCGACGCGTACGGCGAGCACAGCGGCGATGGCGTCCGCGCTGGCGACCGAGCGCCCGATGCACCTGGCCTGACACCGGTCGGCACGACCGCCCACGGTGCCGATCCGCACTCCCTCTTCAGCGTGTTCGGTCCAGCGCATCACACTGTGCTTCTGCTTTCCCTCGACGCTGCGTGCGCGGGCCCCGTGCTGGCTGCGCTCGGCGACTATCCCGAGGGCGCGGTACGCTCGGCGGTCGTTCTTCCCCAGGATGCGCATGCGAGTGGCAGTGTTGCTGGTGCGGACTATACGTTCGTCGACCAGGAGGGACACGCACGGGTAGGGTACGGTGTCGCGCCGGGCGAGAGTCTGGTGGTGATCGTTAGGCCTGATGGAGTCGTCGGCGGGATGGTACGAGGGGCGGAAGGCGTGAGGGCCTACTTCAAGAACATCTTCTCTGCTTGAAGAATTGTTCAAGGAGTGTAGGGACTCTGTCGGCGGTGTGGATCGTGTGCGGTAGCTGCTTGGTTAAACTTTTCGGGTAGGATATGATACAGATCGGTAGGTACAATTCACGGTAAGTGGTATTTAACTGATCGGTCGACGTCCAAGGGGTAGAAGCCATCACAAGGTAAATACAATATTTTGACATTGTGCCTCGGCCTGAGAGTGTAGATGTGACAGAAACGAGCCATGACCAGTGTACCAGCGTACGCAGTACATACGCTGTATATCTTTTAATATATTTATTCGCATCCAGTGATTTGATGCATTAAGTCAAAGCAGAAGTAAGTGCATAACGCTGATGAGTAGATCTGCGTAGGGCTCGTTGAGTTGATATCATGCGGCTCTGAAATACACATATACTGTACATTGTGCGCATGTGCGAACAGAAAACGATATCACGCCCATAGCTTACAGCAAGCTACAGGTATTAAGTAAAAGGCTCGACGCTCACGAAGCCAGACGTCAGTATCGATATCCCCTCCTCACGACACCACTACAAATAGATCGTAAAGCTAAAGCAGAAAAGCGGAACACACAGCAAAAAAAAACACAGAACATACGACAACATTGTCAGTACACGGTCGAATCGTGAAGTCGCCACTGCCGCAGAGGC
>NW_012133432.1:0-28398 GCF_000313525.1 Fibroporia radiculosa | reverse complement strand
CCCGCGGTAGTGGTCTTGAGTTTTGCGCGTCTCCTCCCACCCACCGCCGCCGGCCCCGTCTGCGGACAGCAGGCGCGCTGCCCTCGACCTCAATGACGCTATCCCCCCGTCTTGTCTTTGCCCGGCTGCCCTTAGCGATATCGCTCTCCTCGACATCTGAATCCGACGCGACGACAGTTGCATCGTCACGCACCTCCGGCCGCACGCCAAGGTTATCCAGCCCCCAGCCCATAAACGAGCCGCGCATGCGCGTCGCGTTCGCTCCGTCCTTCCCGTACATATGATTCATGCGCTCGACGCGCTCCACGGCCTGCTCGCGCGCTGCAGTTAGGTGAGCGTGCCGCCAGTGGAGGAACCAGCCATGAATCTGCCGTCCGGGTGGGTAATTGAACACCATCCATGTAAGCGAGCTGCCGCTGGTCGACAGGCTGTTGAGGCTCGGCCGGCGCTGGACACGCTCGGGGCTCGACGCGGGGCTGGAGGATGCGCTCGGAGACCGCTCTGCATTCGCCCGCTGCCCGCTGCCAAAACCGAACGCGCCTGTGACCCCCCTCCACAACGATTCTGCGCGCTCACGCTGCATGCGCCGCTTTGCGGACCGTATGTCTCGCTTGTTCTTGCGCTTCTCTTCGCGCTTCAGTAGATCGTCCACCTCTCCGACGCCCATCCCAGCGCCGACCCACCACCACCAGCCGAGGAAACTCTGCCAGAGGATGATCGACCACATCAGCTGGGGCATCCACGTGTACTGCTCCTTGGTCGGTATGTAGAGAATCGCAATCGCCGACGACATAGGCGCCAGCGTGAGCGCGCCAATCCCAAACGCTGCTGTCCCGCCGTCCATGCGCCAGGCGTTCTTCCTGTTGACGAGGACCCCCCACAGAAACAAGGATGCGGTGAAGAGCAGGGACAGTGTCGCATTGCACACGTTCTGAACGGCGCTGATCATATCTAGCGACTTGGTACCGCTGTGGCGGACTCGCAGCATCTGCATTACGGCTGATGTTACGGCTAAGGGACCGAGCAGGGCAAAAATCAGTCTTCTTTCAAGCTTGGAGGGGAACAACAGCGTGAGGAATTGGATATGTGTGATCTATCCGTCCGCGCGATCAGCTACGGAGATATGGAATTAGAGACAAATTCCCGTACCTGGATAAGGCCGGCCGTCGTTGCGGTTAGCAACAGCCAGGCAGCCATATCTGTGGTCGGCCATGAGGTACTTGGGCTTGGGGGAATATCGACTGCGACGTAGTTGAGCATGTACGGCCATGTTCGGCTCTCTTGAGTTACGGTCGTAAGCACGATGTATATTGTGACGATGGAGGTTACAAGTAGCGTCGTAACGGCGGCGACTTGCAGAATAAAGTTGACTGGTGCCAGTGGCCAATGATACTGCGCGGTGAAAAGTAACTGGATCAGCAGCACCGATGCGAGAGTCAGGACGATTCCGGTCAAAAGTATCTGTACGGGGAGCGAGCGAGGGAATGGTGGACGATATTGCAGTATCGGATCAAACGGGTAGCTGCGAGATATCTGAGAGCTGCAATCTGCGGACTGGGGATGGGATAAACACACCTATCGTTGGTGCCGTTGGTTCCATTCAGATATGTTGTGTAGTCCACAGGGATTGTTTTCGCGAGTACACATGACAGTAGGCAGAAGAGGGCGAGGAAGAGCAGAGCGCGACGGTGCATGGGAGTGGATCAGCGTCGAGGGCAACGTCCTTTGCCTCCTTTGTGCATGGAGAAGAGACACCTCGACTTAACCGCCCTCCGGCGACTGCCATGGCTATTTATATCCAAAATTAATGGAGTAAACCGACAATAATAGCACCCCGCACTATAAGCGGTAGTACGGTGCCCAAACCCATTCAAAACCGCAGGTGCTGCGACTGGAAGCGTTGAATAGGAATGGCAGCTGGTTTACCGACAGGTGCACGCATTTTGAAAGAGCAAGGCGAGTAGCGCGCGGGGGCGGACAGTTGAGATGAAGATGGTGGGGAGGGAGGACTCCTCTTGCAAGTCGAATGGCCCAGGTATTTATACTCGTTCAGAGGACATGTCACAGAGACATGGCGAACGTGGAGAACGATGCATATCTGGCAAGCCGCAGACCATATCGGGAAACTATCCTCGTCCGCGATCGCTGGGCACAGGCTCGGCGATGACGTTGAGCGCCGCGTCGGTGCGCCCGCCGCCCGCCGTCGGCCTCCCACCGACTGTAGACTCAAAACCACTTATGCACTCGCCATCGTGAAGATTATACCAAACAAAATATGTTTCAAGCGAGCTAACCGACTGCATTTGCAGCTTGCAGACAGTACTAGTAGAACGTGCTAATTTTAAATGCTGGCATGCGATCCGTGAGCCAAGTGGTCTTGGCTTGGTGAACAATGCCTATCTGAAATGAAAAAAAGCACGAAACTTCGCTGATTACCATGATGAGCTTACCTGACTGGCCTGACGAGGGTCATCTTTTTCGCGAATTGTTTTTTTTACTTTAGCCTGCTGGCCTTTGGAATATAACATACGACATGGCGGCCATTCATTATTCCATCGCTAGCCTCGTCGGCTTGTATACTATTTGTGCAGAATCTTGAATCTCGCTGTCTTCTCCCTGTTTCTGCCAGGGGAACTTCAATAGATCCGTGCACGTCCCGCGGCCGGTCAAATTCCGAAATGCCCAATCGGAGTAATGGGGCGTCGTTCAACCTCGAGAACAAACCGTTCGTTCATGCTTGTCCGCACCAGGTGTGCGCTATGGTCATCTTTTTACCCGGATCGATATGTGATATTCAGGCTTGGCAGAGTTCTTGGGTTTCAGTCTGAGGTAGGTAAGCGCCAGCCTGGAGGGCGCTATTTTCTATATTAGGGTATTACAGCGCATATATTCTCACGGGACACAAATTCGTATCCGTGTTCTAACAACCCTCTCCAACTTTCAATAGTGCCTCAATGGCTTCTCCAATCAAGTTTATCGACCTCCTTACCAGACATCCCAAGTTTCCCGGGAGTCCCGACTCGCTGAGCGTTGGTACTAACGCCCTTACGATTATTACGACTATCAAATTGAAGGCACACCTAAATCCCTCGACAGCATTGATGACCTCGCAGTCACTGACAGTCTGACTAGATCTTATGCAGTAAGACTTCAGAAACGAAATGCGCGTAGCAACCCAGCAGAACATAGCCTGACTTTGTGTATAATCCATAGCCACCGGTATCCTCCAGCTCCGACGGAGGGCCCGTGAACTGAGTCGCGATTTGAGGCAGATCCATAGAACAGCCGTCCGCATTACACTCCAAAAGTCATTCTTGAGGGCTACCCAGGAGACTATATCAGACCAATCCAATCCTACTCATGCTCGTATTATCCCGAAAGTAAACCAGGATCCCAACCAATGGCCTCACTTCTATCCATAAAAAAAGCATCATCAGGGATGAGTCAGGTCACTCACGGGAAGCATTGCCGCCATGTCGCGATCCTTCAACACCGATGCTACCAAAGCCTTGACTTGACCAGTGAGACAAGTATCAACAAAGCCCGTATAACCGATAAAAAGTACCATGTATCCATTCGCATCGATCCATCAGGAGGGAAGCAGAGTACCACAAAGACAACAAGACCCAGCCTCTAGGAAAATAAGGACAACAAGGTATAAGACATAACCACAAACGACACGAGCATCTTGAGCAGGGATGTGAAATGAAAACAGGACATATAGGATAGATACGGGAAAATGAGTGCGAGTAGAGTGAATACTACTATTGTGAGGGACCGATCATGAATAATCGACGATTGTTAGCCCGAGCATCCAGTTACCAAGCAACGATACCCAACCAGCAAAACACGTTTGCGTACCGCATCCAAGCAACCACCAGCCTCCTCTCGCCTAATCTCCTGCAATGAACCACAGCGTGCATAACTTGGGGCAACGGGTATATACACTCAGCAAAGGATGAAGAAAGCAGAGACAGCGAATCTTCGATGCGAGGACGTTCCAACTATCAAAGCGAGAAGGCAGCGAGGAGTAAAGGAGCAACAGCAAGGCCACCAAGGGCTGCATTACGTCCAGCTGAAGATGTGGTCGATGTGGTCGAGGGGGATGCAGATGAACCGCCGCCGTTCGCGCCACCACTAGAAGGGGTCGATGTTGCGGAAGCAGACGTTGAGGTAGCATAGCCAGTACCGTTCAAGCGGAGGGCATTACGCTGTTAAAACACAGGCATCACTCTGTGCACGATGTCTCGTACAACCGGGGAATCTTACCTCGAAACCAGCCAACGTTTCAGTAGAGCTATCGTTAGCATTGATGACACCAACACCACCCTCAGCGCATGTGTTCCAGTCGAAGAACCACATCGTCGTGTTCACGTTCTCAGCAAGAATCGGCACTGAGAGGATCGTAATAGCAGTCCCATTCCCAGCATCTCGGAAGCCAGAGTCGAAGCCGTTGATTGTAATGTTGGTCTGATGCGCAGGTATACAAGGTTCGGAGAAAGTAGACTGTATCGCTGTGTGATTACCATCGGTGACTAGAGCAGTGATAAGACACAAAGGAAAGACGTTGATTAGACAAGAAGTTTGCTTTACGAGAATTCAGGGGGAAAAAAAACTGACAGTTGAACAACACGGTATCTCCTAGCTCAGCATGAACCTCTTGAGGTTGGAAGACCAGGCTAGCGTTCGACGTCGTGTTATGCCCGACGGTGATGACATAGGTCTGGCCGGCTGCAGCAGACGTGGTAGTAGTGGTCTGCGCAAATGCCGCAGTTGTCGCCGCGAGCTATGAGACGCGTTTTGAGAGGAGAGGAGGTTGACGAGGGAGACCATAAAGAAGAAAGCGAATATCTCATTAGTATTCGGTACCGTCGTCAAGGAAATTTGGAACACTTACAGCAGTAAGAGCAAACGAGAAAGCGTGCATCTTTTGACGAGAAGAGCTCAAGTGAAACGACGGGGTGGGTTAAGAGGGGGAGGGGAGGCGAAGCCTGGGGCAAAAGAGTGACGAGTGCCGGAGAGGGCGAGGCAAGGTAATAAACTGCAGAAGACAAGTTGCCGTCAAAGAGGACTTTGCCTTCGCCCACCGCCATTTTGTATCTCCGCTCAAACCACTGGAACCATCCGGTTCATAGGCAGGGATTCTCTGCGCTGATTGGTCCATCATTGCACACGTGATGAGCTTTATTTAGCCTAAGTTCGGCGGCTTTGATCGGAGTAACCATACAGTTCCCTGATTGGCTCATTTGCGAAGGGAAGCACATGAAAGTTAAAACCCAGCTCAGCGGTCGTAAACCGCACGACGATGCGTTGCTAAATTTGGACAACATGAGATCATAGACGTACCTGACATATGACGGGCTTCTGACTCTGAAAGACTGAGACTGAGTCCCATATGTAGGCCCGGAAACCCAACGACCATTCAGTGGCTCAAATGCATCTCTAGAATAAGAAAATCAATAGGATATTTCTTGTACAAAATCAGGCTTCCAATGCGAATCCAGGTAAGCGAGCTCGGAGTGCCGCTATAGACGCTGGAGGGAAGCGGAAGCAGAAATAAGTTACATGCGCCCAAACGCGACCATAGCGTTGCCGTCGCTGGTGGTGCTGATGTCGCGAGGATTGCACCTGAGCTCGTTGCGTCAACGGGGTGAACGGCAAGAGGGCCAGGAACTGAATACCGGGACAAACCAAGTGGAGCCACCTGACACGCGGACATGGACATGGCCAGACTTCTGCATGATTGCCCGTCGGTATCTATAGCCCGGCATCGTTGAACGAGACGGGGGGAGACACATGGCGGAGATATGTGTCATTGTACAGCTTCGACGGCAAGAGCAAATTTCAGTTGGGCCCGAATTGACCAGCTGAGCGAAAGCTGGCGCTGATATCGCGAGGTCGACCGAATAACTTGCAATATGCAAGAATATTACTTACCTGAACGTTGACCCAGACAAATTCTGCTGTTTCTCGGTCGACTCGATGGTGGAGCAACCCGAGGAACTATTCGGAACCAATGTATGCGTCATAGGGTGGTCATAGAGGACTCTATCTCGTCAACTTCAAGCGAAGAGGGTGCTAATGTGACCGCATCGCATCTGATAGTGCGAGTAGCCTCAGAGGACCAAGGTTTGTGGGAAGTTGGCAAGAGTGATTGCAAGGTCTGTCATAGAGAGCGCATCTGCGATACGGGTCGTATCATTCGTCTGGTGTTGCAAGCTCGTAATCTGGGGGGTAAAACACGAGCAAAGAGACTTATCTGTTTTCATGCAGTGATCACGGATATGGAATCAGCGAGGCGTCAATGTGGAAACAAGGCAACGTGTTCACCCACACAGCCGCGTTCTAGTCCAAGCCCATCGTTCCACGAGCTGTCAGAATATTGAACGTGGGCGTTTCCACGCCATGCATTCCCAGAGTAGGGAGGCAACACTGTTGCCTGCTTCTCAAGTACAACAAGGGCCTGTTATGGCTGCGAGCGTACCGGAAGCCCATTTCCAGCTTCGTATAGTGTTCGTCGATACTATTGGTAGGAGAGTTCAACCTTGATCCTACATCTTCGTTGGAAGGGCTATAATGAAGGCAGTTACGCGTTGATGTTCATACTTGCGCTAGAGGTTATGAGGCTTGTTGAAGAGTAAGCGCAGAATTAAATTGTTTGCCACGAAAGCTATGTGACCTAATCCTGTGCTTGACTGGTCTCTTATGCGTGAACACAGCCATGAACCAGCAGCAGTGGGATACACGTCGACACGGTCTTCATCCATGATTTTGAGGAAGGATACATCCTCCGCATGAGGCCACTTGATTGGGGATCCCGAGCATAACACCGGGCCAATCCAGAGATGAATTTTTCCTGTTTGTCGTCAAGATACAAATAGCACCGTGGATCAATTTGATTCTAAAGTTTCAAGACAACCATCATGAGAGAACATATAGCGCAGCGAGCAAGCCGCCCATAGACGAATAATTGAGCGTAGCTTATATATCCTATATATTCCAAATGTTGAACAACCATGCAAAGAGTAAACCGATGAGTTACTCTCGATGCAAGTCATAGAGTCAAAATTACACCGGAAAAGGGGCCTATGTGGCACTAGTATGGACCAAGGCACTAACATGGGCCAAATTTACCTGTAAGGACGAGAACAAACTAATGGACCGTTTAGGAAACCACCTTCAGATTACCATATCCAGATGTCACTTGGTCCATAAATAATTTAGTCCCTGCGAGCAGAGAGCCGTTCATAAAATTGAAACGTCGACGTCGCCTGAAAATTCCCGGATTCCAGAACCAGCTAACGCACCTTTCATCGGCCGAGTTATACCCTGCCGTCAAAAATCTTGACATAAGTTTGGCCTTGCAGTAGGTCTCATGAGAACGATGAACACTTTGTTAAAGATGGAAGTATTGGGTTCTTCTCTCACCTGAGACTTGAAAATCTTGAAATGCTGCTGGCAACGGTGGCATGGGTGCGAAGTTCATGTCGCCCACGAGTTGGCCGCCGATATCACCGTGGCGCCATAGCCCGGAGGACCCGGGCATCTGATGGGATGAGACAGACGAAAGGAAGCAAGATTTCTGTACATAATCCAAACCCACGCGGCAGAGGTAGGCATTTGAAGCAATTTGATAGCTTGACGGACTTGCTGGTGGCACTGAGCCCCGACAAAGGTGTGGCCCGCTTTGGGATGTGGCGCAAGCGCGTTTCGCCGCCCAAAAAGGCAACCGTTGTGGTACACCCTTTTCCTTCACACGTTACTCAAACGAACATTCTCTTTCGAGTCGACTCTCCCACTAACGACTCACCGTTTTGGGTCACTAGCTTGAATCTCTATGACATTCCGAAGCCAGGCACAAACCTATTCGGCCCATCGGCTTGCTGGTACCCATTGCCGGCGGGGAGGGTCAAGGTAATGATGGCTTCTTAACGACAGCAGTATAAGAGTCGGTTGCCACTCGAGTGCTAAAGCCAACACCAGCGACACCTCGCCTGTTTTCCTCACACTCAGTAGCCTCGAGCTTACAGCGCCTCATCTCCACCCATTTCAACATTCACAATGGTCGCTACATTCATCCTTACTCGCGCATTCGCTATCTCGGCTCTGGTTTTCGGTGGTACGTATGACTACACTTACATTATACCAGTCGCTCATGAATCTTGCACATAGCCTTCCCCGTCGCCTATGCCGCGCCGATTGGTTCATCGGTCCAGCTCAGGGCTCTGGACGGGCGGAACTGCAGGATCCTGGGCTGCTTGATAGAAGAGCCGGTAAGTATCCCAGCATTTTATTTTTCGAAGGGAATCCTCATGCTATACGACAGAACACAGAGTCATCATCTGCCTCAGCGCCAGTATCAAGCGCTGAATCCTCTGAGCCCACATCGGAGACCACCAGTGTCGCGGACGAGATCGCCGACTTGATCGACATCATCTCGGACATCACAGACGAATCCTCCACTGGTTTGGTAAGTAACATAATGCCCACTTACTGAATATGGGTCCTCATTTGCATATCCATATAGCCCACTACGGAACCAGTCGACATCGTTGAAGTTGAGGCCCCGAGTACGGACGCCACGGAAGATAGCGCCACATCGGCTTCATGGGTGGAGAGATCGATTTAAATCGTGAGTACAGAAGCTGGCCAAGTCATCAGCAATATTTTGACCGTGATTTATAGTCCATTGCTCTAGAATGCCGTTCAAAACATCTGCCTCCGCGCATATAGGCAGCTTCTGTTGCCTTCGTATCGTCTTGGATAGTCGCTCTTTGGTCCCGCTCGCTCTCTACACTCTACTGCATGCTTTGGAGTTCAGTCATTACTCGAACTCTTCACTCTCTCGTTATTTCTTTGGGTTCCTGTTGTTGCTTCCTCGCCCGCTCTCATTTCCTGCGCTATCCTCTTAGTCAACTCTCCCAACGAGCCCCATCTTTCGCTCATCGTTGCAATCCTACGCCAAGTGCGGGGATAAGCACATGGTCGGAAGCCTCGGTAGCTCATCACCATTCGTTTCGAGTTGGCTTTCTGTCGTCTGTTATCATCGTTATATCACTAGATCCATCGCTTCATCCTGTGTACCCTGGATTTGTACTAGTGTAAGCTCGCTATTTTGTTCATTTCTCCGGTTTGTATCAGTAGAACCACTGTCCACTATTTCAATAGATCCGTGTATATCCCGGCTAAATCACTCGAGTGAAGCTTCTCAATGTTCGCATCTCGTATGCAGCTTGACTTACCCTCCACGTCCATACTCGATGCATGTTTCCGACAGATCTTGTCCTGTTTTAACATCTCCCCTGTCTCACTAGCATGAATCCAGTTCTAGGCACGCGCGAATGACATGCAGCGGGGCGCGACACGCGATTCTCATGCAGTGGTTGACCTTGGCCTTACGTGCAGCAGAGTGCACAAAGTGAGCGGCCACTCCACCATAGAAGCCAATAGATTAACAAGACATCCATCCGATGCCATTACATAGGTACGGGACAAAGGGTATGACGACTGCGTGATAATCGGTACTGTACAGACTGAGACAAGATTGGTGTATCGTAACATAGGCATACAAAATCAGCGGATATAATGTATCAACTGGGGGCGACAGCATCCAGACGCACTCGTTCTAGCATCTCCCTTAATACTCAGTTACGTCGTGTAACCTCCATCTCCGTAACGGCCCCCACCACCACATCGACGAAGGGGATGCTTCTGGAGGTTGTGCGGCAGGTGCCTCGCCAGCATTGTCGTCGTCTCGCCGCCGATTCCGTCTCCGCATCCTACGTTTGCCCTCGTCCCCGTCCATCTCCGCATCTCCGCCCTTCCTACGTCCATCCTCGCCCCGCTCAACCTGATCCACACCCTCGTCGTCGTCGACAACGTCCACATCCTCGTCCCCGACGACCGTCTCGTTATCCGCCGCCTCCTCCACCCGCCGGATCGCATATTGCCCGAGGCCCCACCCACGCGAGCCGCGCCCTTGGCCTTCCTCCCGCCCATACACCTCGTTCACCCGCTCCACCCACTCCACCGCCTGCTCTCGTGTCGCCGCGAGGTGCTCCCTTCGCAGGAACGCGAACCACGCATACGGCCGCCGCCACACTCCCCGCGTCGATGTCAACGCTGATGCCGATGCCGCCGAGCTCGAGGTCCGTGTCTCGTCCTGTGTCTCGTGTGCATCCCCCCGCCCGAACCCAAACGCGTCCGTGACGCCCTTCCAGATCGTCTCCGCCCGCTCTCGCTGCCCACGCCGCCGCGCCGACCGGCGCTTCCGCCCATTCTGCCGCTTCTCCGTCCGACTCAGTAGCTCCTCCAGATCCCCCACGCCCATCCCCGCCCCGACCCACCACCACCAGCCGAGGAAGCTCTGCCAGAGGATCACGGACCACATCAGAGGCTTCATCCACGTGAACTCGTCCTTCAGCGGCACGGACAGCAGCGAGATCGCCGTCGACAGTGGCGCCAGCGTCAGCGCACCCACTCCAAACGACGCCGTCCCGCCGTCCGTCCGCCAGGCGTTCTTCCGGTTCACCAGCAAGCCCCACACGAACAGCGCCGCGGTGAACAGCAGCGACAGCGTCGCGTTGCACACGTTCTGCACCGCCACCACCGCTCGCTGTGCGTCCTTCACGACGCGCAGCATCTGCATCACCGCCGACACCACCGCCAGCGGCCCCAGCAGCACGATGATGAGCCGCTTCTCCAGCTTTGACGGGAACAGTAGCGTCAAAAATTGGATATGCGTGATCTGGGAATAAACCTGAGTTAGAATCCGCGCTAGCCATGATAAGAGTGCAGAAAAATCATCGCGAAACATCCACATGCAGATCAGAACCATTGGCTCACGCGCCCGTGCACACCCCGTGCACACCATGTGCACGAACGATCACCCCGCAGGTTGAGTCAACTCCTCGAACCGGTAGGCTTCATATCACGGCGGTGCAGATACCCGCGCCGCAACTCCAGCTGGGCATACACACTATCAGCAATCACAACGGACGTCCATGAGCAGCTGATGCGGCTTGCTATAGCCTAACTTCATGAGGATAGACCAGCATCGAAAAGCGTGAGCTGAGAGGTCGCAGGGGCGCATTCGCGAACTGGTTGGTCAACAGGCCCGCATATAACGTAAGACTCTGTCTGCTCCCACCACAGTGGCGATGGACCGCCATCCACCAACGACCAGCCCGAACGATTTCTGGTCTGAGCACGGCGCACTGATCAGTACTCCGACTCCATGTGCCTCAAGCAGAAGGCACGCCTGCTACCCGGTATAGGAGTAGGTATTCTATACCACTCAAGCTCGACGCAAACATCCTGGAACGGATCTAAAATGGCCGGTGTTGCTCGAAGCGAATGCCCGCTCTTGGCAGAACACATGATTACGAAACTTCCATGCGCCAAGAACACGCACCTGGATAAGCATTCCCGTCGTCGCCGTCATGAGCAGCCACGCTCCAAGCTGCCCCATCGTCCAGCCGGACGATGCGTCTGGAGGGATGTCGACCGCGACATAATTGAGCATGTACGGCCACGTCGAGCTCTCCTCCGAGAGCGCTTCCATTACGACGTGGACGGTCGAGATGGAGCTGACCAGGAGGGTGCACACTGCGGAGATCTGCAGGGAAAAGTTGATAGGCGCAAGCCGGAAGTGGTACTGGGCGGTAAACAGCAGTTGGAGGAGAAGGACGGCCGTCAGGGTGAGCACGATCCCGTTCAAGAGTAGCTGGATGGGCAGTGACCGCGCGAGCACCGGGCGGTAATCGAGGATGGGGTCATTTGGGAAACTGCTCCGGGGCGAAAATGAGGACATGCGACCCAAGACGGATAGAAAACGACGACGCACCCATCCGAGGATGTATTCGAGCTGTTCTGAGCCACAGCGATGCTCAGGAGACCGAGAAGCAGGGCCGGATGTCGAAGCATGGCAGTGGGCTAAAGACAACCTACAGGGGAGCTACTTCGACAGGGGGAACGCTCGCAAAGGCCGGTCGCCGGCTTTTGGAGGACAAATGCCTAGGGTCTTGGCTGATGCCTAGCACGACGGTGACGAGGGTCGAGACAGCAGCCGGTGTCGAATGATGGGGGCACGGACGGGGAGGACGGGGAGAGGACGCGTTTGGACAGTCGTCGGAGAGTGGGAGGAGGAAGAGCACACGAGAGGAGAGAGGAGACCATCGGCGGGCGCATCTGAGGATATTGGGCGTGCCAAGCCAAAGGCTGCCCGCGCTGTGAAACAGGTCCTGCTTACGTACGCCTTCATCCCACGCCGCTTGCGCCGTCCCCCGCCGCCTACGACGTCTCTGTCTCACCAAGTCTCAACTGCACATCCCACCGCTGCGACCCTTCTTTCTCTCTTTCTCTCTTTCTCTCCGTAGCCGGGGACTCGAATGAACACGGCCGTGGCGTTTGTGGGTTCCGAGTGGTGCCGAGGAGGCCTTGACGGGCGCAGGGTCGAGTCTCTCGATTCAGCATCTTGCGAACAACGTGAGCCGTGTTCATCGACTGTAAGGATACGCTAGCAGACTTCGCATTCAGGTCGGCTTATCTTGTCTCATCGTCCATTCCCTACTCTGTGCGAACTTCCCCAGAGTCCGCCGCCCTGGGTGTGCGTACTCATCCGGAGGGTCACGATTACGATTTGGACACTTTTATGTGTAGTAGAACGGTCGTCAAATATGATTAGGACCGTATGCCCCCAAATTTCGCATGTGCTAAACGCATTGGCTCTCCATTTGCCATATTTCTTGGAATGGTATGAAGTCAACCTGTTTCCGATGTTTAGTATCGCACAATTTGATGTGCATACGTTCCAGTTTTGGCTAAGGGTCTGCTCCTCCACCTCCAGTCCGCCCCATAGACAACTGCTTTGGTATCTGCAGCGCCCTCCACCACCCGATATGATAACTTTCAACGTTCAAGGTTGTCGTTTGATCACCGGAACATGTTAGCCCTCGGGATCCGGTGACCATCTCCCGTCGCGCTGCCATCGGTTTACGATCCTGTCATTTATGGTGACCTGCTGAAAACGGAACGTGCGCTTGCGGGTAGACAATAGGCTAGATGCACAGGAGCAGAACTCGTCCCGCTGATCATGCGCATCGCGCGTCGCGCACCGGCACACATGTACAGTCTTGCGTGTGCCTGGGCAGTATGATAAGGTACATCCTCCAAGGCTTGGCAGCCGCTTACCCGAATCAAAAGCATAGTATCCCAGAGCATTTCATAGAGACGAGTAAGAGCCGCCATATATTAACCATAGCCTATCGCTGATTCTCGCACCATACAGAACATCGGCATACTAACTGTTGACCAACAAATTGAGCAAGTACTCCGACGAAGCCAAAGTATTTGGTGGCTCGGGGGACGTCCGCCTTGAGCTTGTATAGATCATTTGCGACTCTCGAGGCAATCGAGGCCCGTACCGTATATGCTACAACAAAAAAATTCACACATGTGCCGAAAACGTGGACACTGCATGGCATGCCATTAGTGTACGGTGAGCCTCCATCCGACACTGAGCTTGTGCAGCTTTCTTTCTTATTTACCCCCACTTTTCTTGCTCCGCCATCCTGAGTTGGTACTATCGCCCCAGGTCCGTATAATTGATAATCAACCCCGACCAGGGAAATAATTGAAGGTTGGAATCCCAAGGCGTGACGTATCGCAGCACCATACACAGTATCAAGGAGATTTTTGGGCGAGTGCAGTCATTGGCAAGAACAGTTTGCATTGAGATATGAGTGGCGGTCCTAAAGCAAGTGACTGGGTATTGATATTCTAGAAGAGTGCGTCAGTATGCTATCGCTCTCAGTTGATACATTATATGCACTGATTTTGTATGGCTGTCTCGATCCACAAATCTCATCTGTGCAGTACCGGTCTTAATACGATCGGCATACCCTTTATCTCAGTGGTATTGAATGGATGTCTTGGTAATGTCGAGTCAACCGCTTCGATGGTGGAATGACTTACTTTGCGTTTAGATACATGTCATGACCTGGAGTGGGTCGCACTAAGTGAGCGGCATCGCAGAGGCTTTGAAATTTACTAGCAGCAATGCAACTGCAATCCCCGTCTACGATGCGCATCCTGCTTCTGAGCTGAGAATCCTGTGAGTGTGAGTTGTTGGTAGTTACGATGAGGGACAGATCGAGAATAGCAAAATCCATTGGAAAAATATTTCTGTCTCTAGGAATCGTCGATATGATAGTACAGGTGCAGCACCCCGTTAGAGAAGTCATTGAGGCACTTTTAAAAGTCGTACAGAATTGCTAGACAACCGGAATTGAATCGGACACCGTGCTCAGACGTGAAGACACTCGTGAGAATGTAGTGCTATGCGCTGTAATGCCCTAAGACGGAAAATAGCGCACTCCATGTTGGCGCTCACCTGCTCGGCCTTATACTGAAATTTAAATCCCTCCACAGATACCCAAGAACCCGAGTAATATAGCGCGCCTTTGACGCGAGAAAGCATGGACGATCGGTCTATCCTCGATGACGCCCCATTGATATTATTCTGATTAGGTATTTCGGGATTTGACCGGGATGTGCACAGATCTATTGAAGTTTTCCCTGACAGAAACAGGGCAGAAGACAACGAGATCAAAGTTCTGCATGAATAGTGTGGGTAGGATTGGATTGGTCTGATGGTGAGTATTCATTTTGCTCGCTGCGTTTCCAGTGGCCATGTGCATATTTGGCCTGACCGTGACACCAGGATGAAGGATCGAATTTTGCTGATCTCGTCAATTCATTGCTGCCAATGCCGACACGGTTTCCTTTAGTTTACTCTGATCAATTTGAACTTTGTCTGGTTGACGATGAGGTTTGGTCGGAATCAGATTTGCGGTTTTAGATTGTTTGTACAAGTACTAACTCAATCATCCTGGACTTCAACTCTACTTGAAATTAGACACGAGGCGTGCTACCATCCACTTCATGATCAAGGAGTTATGCCAAACACTAGTCGAGGGGCTTGCTGATTATGTCATATCTTCAATATTGACAGCGCGAGAACACACCTTTCTTATCTGTAACTCACAAGGGTGATCGAAGTCTGATCACGAGTGTATCATGTACGTACGCCGATTCTTTTAAAATAGCTCATATACCGGCTCTCCGCTGTGAACACCAGCCCTCGTCGATATGACCTTCACCGTCGGTCTTGGACAACTCGTGATAACGTTTGGATATGACGACATTCTCGCATTCATGATCGTCGGTCTGATGGTGGCCGTGTCTCTCCACTTGCGCCGAAATCGTGCATTCGCGCCATCTATAGGGACGAACAATCTGGCAGCAGTGAGCGTTGTACGCGACTTATCGGACAACGAGCCCAAGCCCTTACGGTATGGATCGGGCAAGCTGGAGGGAGGTGCTTGGGAGGCAACGGGTCCGGGATATCTGCCAGATCCTGATCCTTTGGTCGGTTTCGATTTAAAGAGTGCGAGTGTCCGGGACTATGTGTATGTGAACAAAACATTGCGATATCCTTACTTCCAGGTGCGATTTTCTTCCGTTCCACTCGCGGCCCTTTCGTCCATAATGCTGTAGCAAATGCTGATGTGATAATTATCAGACCATGTCCCACCAGCCTATGCACATAAATGACTGGATTGAGATTGACAATGAGTATGTGTGGTATCTCGACGAGAAAGCTCGTGTTATTCGAGAGCAGGGTGAGTGATCGTAAATCTCCAGACTTTTGGGGGTAACGCCATCGTACTCTTTGTATCTGCATATATGCGTAATTTTGTTATTGCACTTGTATCGACCGCTGAATCCGCCTTCAGGCAAGGTTGTCATTGACTCATTGCCTGAGAACGACGACGCTTGTACGGAACTTCTCGAGACCCTCGCAGACTACCTTCCGAAACGATTTCCTACTCTGTTTCAATCCATCCCCGTAGATCCCGCCAAGACCCCGATGAAGCCATCCGGGTACGGCAAATCAGTCGGGATTGTTAACAAGGTAACCGGTGAGCGCTTTGAGAACGTCCAGGAGCTCAAGGGAACAGACGCGCTCCTCGTCGTCTCCAGGTGAGTCAATGCAGTCGTGGTCTGGATTTGTCGATGTGCCGATGCTTCGTAAGGCTAGTGCAAGACGATTTTCTGATGGCGCGCGAGCGAGACGATGGGAAGAGTTATCTTGTCGGTGGGTTGATCGTCTTTCCAGGTACTACTCTCTCACAGTTGTATGGCATGATACCTCTCTTACTTATCACATGTGTCGTAGGTTCATATCTCCTCTCAGAGAAAATTAATCAGCCCCTCCACGAGATACATGCCCCGGTGCCCAATATCAAAAAAATGATGATGAGCATTGAACGCACGATGGCACGTTTTTCCCCCGATCGTCCGTTTGAAAGATCGAGCTGGATGATTGTTGACGATCGGGAGTTATTTTGGCGTGAGTGGTCCTTTAAATGGTGTTGCGTCAATGCGCTTGGGTGCCCTGTGATCCTTTTCTGACATGTGTGGGCACTCTAGCACTGATCATATTGACACATCAGTGTCACTATCTATACGGCTTATTCTCCTTTCCCGGATTTCGTTGACTAATTTGACGTACGTGTCGTGCAGACAACATCATATCCAACACCATGCCAGAAGACATGCATCCAAAGGATCTTTTCCTCCGGATCGATCACCAGACTTTTCGCAAGCTTCCGAGGAGCAAAGGTGTTGTTTTCGGCGTGTATGTTCTTTCGTTACTTGACACCAATGGATGCGGCTCCATCTTCAAATATGTGCGCGTGGTCTGACTTTATCTTTCAATAGACATCCAGTGCTCAAGAAGATTGGCGACCTGGCTGACAGTCCCCTTGTGCCCGCCCTAATGGCTAAAATTCATACCGACGCCAACGATGAACTGATGGAGGTGAGTAGTTGTTGTGCAGACATTTTGCCACTTGTTGAAGCATTTGCCGATAGTACAAGAAATCTGAGAAATACTGCGGGCGACTCCTGCCGTATTTACGAGAGCTCACTGAACAGCAAGTAGCGAAAGGACTAGTGGAGTGCGTGGTCAATCTCATGCAATCTACGTATACTGTTGCTGAAACATGAATGCTAGGGCTAAGGACGTGGCTGATGTGGCCAAATTCCGCGAGCATATAAGAGAGGTTGATAATCACAATTAAGATTTGACAATGTAGGGACCCACTTACGGGTACATGTCTAGTTCCCATCAAAGTGAAACCCAACTCTAAGTCCTGCAGCTGAGTTCTCGGGCTCAAATTATGTTGTGGGTATGTCAGTGAAAGGCCTGAGATCATGTTTACCACCGGCCGAAATAGCTGCAGTTTCTCGTGTGTGTTCGAAACCCTGACGATAGTCTCATGGAATGAGTGCATGAAAATGGTTTTGTTTTGAAGCCCTCTCTGTTGATATTTGTGAGCTGTGGGGTGAGCATGATCGTATGCATACCCAGGCCACGATTCGCATCTTCTCCTCTCACTGTCTCGACTGCCGCCGAGCATCTTAAAGGTCATTCATATCATAGTCTTGTTATACAAGTAGAGAACACCGCGAGTATACCCATGCTATTTACTTTTGTACTTGTGTATATCTCTTCCAGCTAAGCGGCCTCTACAACCGCGCCTTTGATCTTCGGTCAGCAATTGCAAAGGCGCGAGAAACTTGCCTCTTCACACACTATGCCGGTAAGTATAATACTAACAGATGCGTCAACATATACTACAAAACATCGGTCATTTATTCACATCAAAGACGCTTCCGTGCTAATATGAGCTAGGGTTGCAGGTTGTCTCTGAGTTGTGCCGCTCGGTACTCGATATCGTGCAGAACGGAGTCGCACCTGGCTTCCTTCAGGCTCTTGCCGATGAATTCAAGAAAATCTCCGCTGGAGATCCTGGGACTGCACTTCCGCAGCATTCAACGAAGGCTTTGTGGCAAATATTGTGTCAATTATTCAGGAATCATTGGCCAGCGGAGCAGTGTTTGGTTGGCAATTGCTCGAGGAGCGGCGCGGTGGTGCAGCCGCATATTGTGACCGGCACCAAGCCAGACATCCCCATATGGGATCAAGAGACGTATGGACCTGGTAAGCTAGTGGCGTGGTGAGAGTCAGAAACCGCGAACTCGTTCACTTGAAGTACTATTTAGTAGATCTTCTGGATATGGGCGGTTTCATGTTGATTCCTTCACCGATTTGAGACCGATCATAATTCATTCTGCTAACCCGTTCGCATACCCGCGGACTGGATGAGTTTATTGGAGCAGCAAGTAGTAGTTACTAGTTAGTGCTCGGTATAGATCTAATGTAACTCTGGTTATGTACATTTTGTATTATGAGTTTAATTTCACAAGTGCAAGGTATTTCTAACCGAACCAAAGCGAACTGGTTGTGGCACCATGAACCGCGCCGAGCCCAGTCTAGGCGCGCAATATGCTCCCGTGTGACCTTTCAAGTTCTCGAAGATGGGTTGCCTTTTACCCTCGTCTCACCCCCTTCTGCTGCGCCAATTTCACACTTACTTGACTGATTCTCTTACAGAGTACCGAGCTGCATTGTGGCAGGCGTTTCTCACGTCGACGATGGCATTGTGAATCAATCTGGATATGTTGAAACTTCCTCGCTAATCGCATCCGGGAGCCTGGGATTCTGCTGTTGATATGCTCTCCATTCCTGTTGGGGCATATAAAAGGGATCCTGCGGTCAGCTACGGAAGCGCGGTCCACTTCTTATCGCGCCCCTAACTCCACAACCCCCAGGATATGAAGCAACAACGTAAGTTTGGATTGTAAATTCGCTTCAGCGCTTTAAGACTGAGTAGTTTGCTAGTTGCGGCGGCTGCAACCGGTCAGAGCGGCACCAGTGACAGCGCGTTGAGGCAAGCCATTCTTCAAGTTGTCTCCATCTGGCTAAACCGGCTATCCCTCGTCAGCGGTATCGTAAGTAGTGAGGTCCTTGAGATGAGCTTTGTCTGACGAATCTTCCGTAGGCCACATTCTTTGCATCTATCGACTCGCTGCTATTCTCGCTTGCGAGTACTGCCACCCATCTAGGAGATCCTGCGAGTCCCTGGAGCGCAACGGACAAGCTCACAACAGCCAGTTTCGCTGGTGCCCTCATATTCCACGTCTGCTCTGCCATTCTCGCGTTTGTTGCCTCCTTCGTCCTCGTCAGATTACAGCTCCTCGATGCAGACTACGAAGAGGTTATAGCGGGTGGCAAAGTTCCTGGTGTACGGACTTTCTTCACCGGCACCCGCGATCCTGAAGTCCCCCACGCGATTGTTACTGGGCATGGCAAGCGACCTTCCACGTCCTCGGTTCCGGATGCTCCATCGTCCTCTGAAGACCCGCTATTGGATGCCTCTAACGCCGTGATATCCCGCGTCACAGTCAAACGCGTCCATCCGCTGTATTTCCTGAGCCTTCCTTCTAAGGGCTCTGTCAAGCCCGCTGCTTCACAACTCCCGGACGCCATCATGAATCCTCCTATTGAACTATTGGCGCGCTGTCACACGCTTGCAGTATGGATGTCTGTGATAGGCTTTATCCTTGGGGTTATAGGCATCATTACTTATGCGTGGGTGGCCACTCCGCTTGCTGTTAGCATCTTTTCGATAGCGTGCTTGGGAGCATGCTTTTTGACGGGTGCTGCCGCCGTTTGGTAACGAGGTTTCTCGGCGTTCATGACTATACGATCTGGATGACTTTTGACGACGAATGGCAGTGGACTGCTCGCATACACATGATCTTGATACCCTGTTTATCATGCAGCTCTGTGACAATTGGGATGACTGATATGGATTGAAACCCTGTATCCACGTATTTGCCTATGACACACGGAGGCAAAGTTCAAATCAGGATTACAGTGCAGGATTTGGTCTCGTTTAGATCAATAATTAGAAACACGAATGTCGGTCTTGAAGCTGACCGGTTCCCACCACATGCTGTTCTGTGCCAGGGGCTTTACATTGTATTCGGTTGAGCGCCACCATCCAATATGGTCACAATTTGCCTCTAACATTGTCAATCAAGGCCGTGCAAGATGCCCCATCGAAACGATGATCTCTAATTAGTGAGTCTACATTCAATATATGTAAGACTTTGACGTCTCTAGATAGTGATGAAAGTTCGAAGTATCGCTTTGCATAATCGACGAGAGGCGGTGTTATCCCTCGGGAGCGCCACGCTCTCGAATGACCACGTCTTCCTTTGGAAGTGAAGATGTTATCTTCTCTCTGATTCCATATCTACCTACTCATACATGTCTGCCAAGCATGCTAACGTACCATTTAGTCTACAGGTGACAAATCGTACGGGGTCCAGAACTTCTGTGTGGTTGACCTTTTGTCCATGCAGCCCAGGCCTTAGACTTTTTGGCAGGCGTCAGTGCACATTGTCAGGGTCCAGAGAAGGCTAGCGTGGGCATCCGATAATGAGTTGGATTCATATAATCATCAACACTGTGGTTGTCCTAACCTGCTGGTGCCCTAATCGACCACAGATCAAACCTTCCATCTCGTTCTTTGCACCATGCCTGCATATCGTGCGCCGTTCGCTGTGTCTTCTGTATTACTCCTCCGACGAATGCCCGCTCAAGCGCTCGGATGGCAAGCACTAATACCTAGTCAATACCTCCGGGTTTTGATCCGAGAACCGTTACTTTCTGAGGATTGAATGGATGCTCTAGGCTAGATGATCTAGAGCTGTATGGTTCTCTTGTTATGATCATGCTGCACTGTTGTGGTGGAGTGTGACTGCCACCTTGTGCAAGACCGTGGTCACGCAGGTAGACAATGAGTTGAAGATCCCAACCCTCATCTTCGCACTCGCTCGAGGATTATCTGCTTGACGGGCAATCTTTGACCTGTTGATGTCTCGACGCTGTCTGGCAGTATTAATCAAGTCGTCCTCCTACCTCCGGAAAGACTTAAATTCACTGTGCACCGCTACTATGTAAGTGTTTTCGCGATCACATTTGACATCTCTGGCGAGGATTAATCGAGATTCGATGGTATGCTCCACTATCGTCGCTTCAGCTTTTACTTAGCAGCAACGTACGCAGCCATTGAAGGTGAGTTTTATGTTTGTATACTATAAGGGATGTGACACTGATGTAGTGATCGGCCTAGGAGCTCAGCGTAACTCATCATGTGTTGACTATGTGCGCTCGGTTTGCATCTAGTTCTGGCACGTACAACGGACGTTTGTACTCTTTCGTCCGCCTCATATTTCCCTTCCCCACTGCCAGCTCCACCGACATAACTGCGTATATGGATGCTCGCGTGCGGAAATAATCCGGTGCTGTCCTGGCATGTTGAATCGTTTTGCTTATCGGTGACCATTCCTCCACAGTAGCTATGCATATTATTTATCAAAACAAAGGATCACAGTCTACTAGTTTTATCACAAGTATCAGAGTTTTAATATTTTGCTGTGCGCACTGCGCACGATGTAAGAGAGCGTGTCTCTTGTTTGCTCTCGATGCCCTAAACTGAGAACTAATGCCTTAGATAAGTTTGTGATTGGATACGTCTGCCTCGACTGCATCCGCGGAGTCAACTACCTCTGCGAATTCAAATACCAGAGACATTTATTGATAGAAACCACTGAGCTGGTCTTACAAAAAAGAGAAACTCTACCCATTTCTCATCGTTGTTTCAATAGTGAGTGTCTTTTTCTATGTTTGGGAAGTGACAATATCAATATCTCAGCTGTAAAAATTACTTGAGTAAGGACCTGATGAGTATTCCTCAAAGGCATCCAGACTCAGCGTACGTCGAGTGGAATCTTGCTTGCTGCAGCGTAAAATGCGGCCAATCTACCGAGCGCTTGACGTCATAGAGCGATCGGCGGGCTTGGAATCTCAGATTAAACTCTGCGCAAACGCTTCATGAACGAATTAAAGATATGCAGACACGAGCTCGCAATTTTTCTGTATCATACGTATTGGCGTATTGGTTGAGAAAATTTCGATATCGCATAGTAACACCTTTTGCACAGGTTCTATCATCATTTACTTCCATTTTAAGTATGATAGGATATCGTGAGGCCCTGAATGTTCAGTGACCATCGGTAGTGATCTATGAGTAGGACGAAATAAGTTTAAGTCAGTGTTTTAGCTTTAATCCACCATGTATAGGCTCAACAGTTCGCCGCCGATATACAATAAGACGATGGCATAGTAAGTGACAAAGGACGCGCGTATAGCCTGAACACTCATAAACTAGTCTATCCTATTACGTAGTTCCGTTATAACATAAATCGTAGACGAATGTTGCTAGTAAACTTCCACCATGATTTCGGCATCCCCTGGAATGGCACGATGGAATCTTCGTGGAACAAGTATCGAACTATTTTGAAGGTATTTCTTAAGAACCTAGAGGGGGGACAGTCAATGAAAGACCCATACTATGTTTGATCATAATACATCGTTCAGTAGTGGATGGGACAGTACTCAATACCATTCGTCGTCGGGTGTACCCGGCTTGCCGTTAGACGACTCGGACATCAACGTCGCCTTCTAATCTCCGTTGGATATCCGCTAATCCGAGGGGAACGACTTCCACGTTGAACATGCATGGGTGTGTACCTAATATGCGTCCACAAGCTTATCCGTGCGATACCTCGAGGTATATTCTGTATATTCCGCATCAGCCACTCTGTATCCCAAGTTCCCACCAAGCGAGTCGTGGGCGCTGCAGCATTATTCCAATCAAACTGCGAGAATACGTTGTAAATACATACGAATGGGCCACCAATAGACCGACATTGCTGAGAGAGATGAGCCTGGGGGATGTAATGTACATGTCATAATAGGGCGGACCCGCATGCGGGGCTGGGGTGGCCGGGGTCCCACGTGACGCTTTGGTGATTTTTGGCTCGGTGTCCCTCCAGCTGTTGCCCTCAGTCTTCCACCAGGACAGACACCCCGGATTGCTGCACGACCAGCGTCCGATTTCCTTTGCACTTTTCGATCCTACTCGCGACCATTCGTTCGCCTGCAGGCAGGTCATCTTTTACGACCGACCTTCACGCGAAGAAAAACGAAAAAGATATCAATCAAATCTCCGCATAATCGCGACAATTCGTGCGTGTTTTACTGCCTCACTACATTTCTCTCCGCTCATCGCATGGCAGAATGAGCAAATCCTCCACGGCTTCTGCATCAAAGATACCGACCCAGCTACCATCCAAGTCAGCGTGGGCAAAGGGACCGCCGCAGAGCAACTCTTCAGCACCCTCACCACGTTCCCAGTCACCCGCACCAAATCAGGGCGCCCCGCAACCGACTCACTCCAGACGACCCAGTGCGTTAGGTCAAGGCGTTTCTTTCAAAGATGGTGTTGCAGGTGCACGCAGTCCCACGAGTGCTGTGAAGTCAGGTATACGGTTTCTTTGTTATCAACGAATCCTCGCTCACCCGCCTACAGCGTCGTCGGTGACGTTCGGATCGATAGACGATATTACCGCTCCTATCTCCTCCTCCCCCGCTGCTGTTCCAATCATCAAGTCCGAAGGCGTGAAGACATTTGGGTCCGTCCCAGCGACACCCACCTCGGCTTCCGCCAATGGCAAACCCACTAGCGCGGCATCGGGCCCGCCATTGTCACAGCCTCCTGTGACTCCTTCTACACCATCAAAATTCGACATCAAAAAGCTCTTTCAGGTGCCAAGTAGTGCACCTGTGCCCACTAGTGCGGCCTCACAGTCGTCTGCTTCGCCGTCCAGTAGAACATCATCCTTGCCACAGTCATCACCACAGATCTCACACTCGCAGCCGTCTCAGTTGGGCGCGCATTCATATCCCTTTGTCCCTTCAGGTGGCCCGCGACCACCACAAAATGGTTCACAGCCGACGTCTGGAGCGCCGCCGCCACGCTCACCGGTATTTCCACGACAGATGCCCAATGGGCAGGTTAATGGCGTGAATGGTCGGCCAGGTGGAGCACCGGGAGGGCCGGGTGCTGGGCCAGGAGCGATTCCCGCCGGGATGTCGAGTCCACGAATGGGACCTCCTCATCTTGGACAACCCACGGGGATGCCTCCTCAGGTGCCAGTGCCAGGATGGCCTGGGTACTACGTACGTTGATTAGATTCTCTGATGACACGACTCACTAATATAGGTTGCAGTATCCCCCGCAATATCCTGGCATGCCTCCTCCCGAGGCTTATATACCGTATTCTCCTGGTTGGCATGTTCCGCAGCACATGGTCCCACCACCACACCAACAGGCACCTGGTCCACCTGGTCCTCAGCATGGCGGAATGCCCATGTCCCCTCGTAATGTTCCCCCTCCTCTCCATACACCTGGAACGCCGACTCTGGCACCCGCTATGCCCAACACCGCCCATCCCCCACATACGACACCTTCTCCTCATTCACATAATGCCAGCCTGAGCAGTGTTTCTTCACCTCCTCCTACTCCCTCGTCCAGCACATCGGCACCCGGTATGAACCGCTTGAACTCGGGCGCAAGCGCGTTCGTCCCTCGGAAGACGCATCCAGTCAAGATTACGACTACAAATGGGATGGAAGTCAACCTAGAAAGCTACAAGAAGCAGGGCGTGACGCCTTCGCCTACAGTACCCAGCTCGCCAGCGCGGAAGTCGATGGTCCGAATGGAGACGCCAGAGGCGAAGGAGAGGCGACTCGCTGAAGAGAAAGAGAAGGAGCGTCAGAAGAAGGATGCCGAGGAGAGAGTGAAACGCGAGGAGGAAGAGAGGAAGAAGAAGGTGCGCGAGGAAGAGGAGAGGAAGAAAGCTGCAGAGGAGGAGCGTGTGCGCAAAGAGAAGGAGGATGAGGAGCGTGCGCGCAAGCAGAGGATAGAGGAGGAAGAGCGTGTGCGGAAACAGAAAGTAGAGGAGGAGGCGCGGTTAAAGAAGGAAGAAGAGGAGCGGATACAGAAAGAGGAAGAAGAACGTGCACGCAAGGAGGAAGAGGAGCGCATTGCTCGGGAGGAAGCTGAGAAGGCTGAGAAAGCGAAGGCGGCGCTGGAAGAGCTTGAAGAGTCTGAGCCGCAGCAGGCTGAGGCAGAGGAGGGTGAGGTCGAGGAGCCCGACGAAATCCAACCTGCACTTCCAGAGACTCCTGAAGTTACAGATGACTCGAAGGAGAAGTCGGTTGAGAAGAATTCCTTACGGATTGATACTGCCGTGTCTGTCCCGGATCTGCAGCGTCGACGACACCCAGGCCCACTTGACCTTTCCTCCGCCAAGAGCCAACCTGTGCCTCAGCCCTTACCTTCAGCCCTTGCGACTGCTCGTGTCATCGAGGATATCAATAGCGTCTCGTATCCCGAGGGCATTAGAAGCCCGAAGGTCGAGTTGAATGTAAATGCTCGACATGGCAAGTTCAGGTATATTTATTTTTGTATGTTTCAGGTCCATGGACTGACTTCTCATTCAGATATGACCGAGATTTCCTGATGCAATTCATGGCTATTTGCAAGGAGAAGCCTGAATCGTTACCTCCCTTGGATGCCATTGGCCTCGAGCCCGTTGATCAACCTTTCCCGATGAGTCGTGGGGGCTCTGGTCGCCGCGCCTCGGCAGCTATGCCACCTCCGGCCTCAACAAGTCGTTCGGGTGTTGGGCTTGGAATATCTGGATTCAACAAGCCTGGTTCTAACCCCTTCCAAATGGGCCAGTTCGCCACCCCCACAACGAAGATGTCAAGCGAAGAACGGTTTGCCATCTCCAGCTCGTCCCGTTCGACGTCGATGTCAGGTGGTACTGCGGGCATACCCTTCAATCGTGCTCAACCTCTTACTCGCACCTCAAGCCAAGGTGGTCCGATGGCCAACAAGCGTACTCGCAGCAAGCGCGGTGTGGATCGTGCAGACGCAAACAAGGCGTACGCAGGCCCATCGGGATCATCATTCGACACATCAGCAGCATCGCAGGCCGGAATGGCACCCTTTGAGCCCGTTGCGCCCTTGGAGATATCTGCTAATCGATGGCAACCAACAAGTCTTGGAAAGAGGCCCCAGCAGGCTGACACCGATTCTCCAGAGATTGTCGACCGAAAGGTCAAGGGTTTGCTCAACAAGCTCACCATGGAGCGTTTCGACTCTATCTCAGATCAAATTATCGCATGGGCGAACCGGTCGGAGAAGGAGAAAGACGGGCGTACCCTTATACAGGTTATTCGACTGGTGTTCGAGAAGGCGACCGATGAGGCTACATGGTCTGAGATGTATGCGCGTCTATGTCGAAAGATGATGGAGCAAATCAGCCCGAAGGTCCAGGATGACGGCATCAAGAACACAGAAGGCAAACCTATTGCGGGTGGCCAGCTCTTCCGGAAGTACCTGCTCAATCGGTGTCAAGAAGACTTCGAGCGAGGGTGGGTTGCGAAGGAGGCGACAGCCGCCGCAGCTGCGACGAGAGCTTCCGAGGACCAAGCCGCAAAGGCTGCTGCTGAGAAAGACGCTGATGAGAACATCTTGTACTCGGAGGAGTATTACGCTGCGCAGAAGGCAAAGCGACAAGGTCTTGGTCTCATCAAGTTCATTGGTGAACTCTTCAAATTGCAGATGCTCACGGAGCGGATCATGCACGAGTGTGTCAAGAAATTACTCGGCAATGTGGAGAATCCCGAGGAGGAGGAAATCGAAAGCTTGTGCAAGCTCTTGACCACTGTTGGCCAGATACTCGACACGCAGAAGGCCCGCGCGCACATGGATGTGTATTTCTCGCGCATGAAGGAGCTTACCAAGAGCTTGAACGTCAACTCACGTATGCAGTTTATGTTGCAGGCAGGTTTCTTAATTTATGCCATCCTTCTCGCTGACTGTCCATTCCAATATAGGATGTCATTGAGTTGCGCGAGCGTAAATGGATACCTCGTAATCAAGTGGCTGCACCCACTACGATCGCCGCTGTGCATGAAGCTGTGCGTAATTTTCCAAGCTGTTACTGGAGGACGTGTACTGACGCATCAACAGGCTGCGAAGGAGAAAGCCGCGCATGAGAAGGACGCATACCAACGGAATCTCAGCATGTCTCGTGGTGGTTCAAGACGTGGTGGAGATCGAGGCGATCACACTCAGATTGGACCAGATGGGTGGGCTGTCGCAGGTGGTTCTGTACCAAGGCCACCTCCCAAGGCTGGAGACTTGTCCAACTTCGGAAAGATCAGTAAACCAACATCCATGACATTAGGTCCCGCGAGCGTTTTCCAGGGCAAGGAGAAGACCAAGAGTCGCGAAAGCACCATATCGCGCGGCGGCTCGTCGAATATGTTCTCAAAGCTCATGGAGAACCCCGAGCTTGCTACGGAGGTCGCGTCGTCGAAATCTAGCCGACCACCAAGCCGGAAGGCGAGCGTGGACTTCGGTGCCAGCGGTATGCCGGAGGCTCCCCAGCAGCGAAGGAAGCTGCAACTCCTTCCTCGATCGGTACCGAAGGCGGATGAGATCAAGGCGGATTCGACACCTGCTTCGGAAGCTGGACAATCGGATGATGAGGGTGGTGATCCTGCTGCGCCGTCGATGACAGAAGATGAGGCCCTGACGAGGGTCAAGGAAGATTCGAAGGAATTCTTCAGCATCCGTGACTTGACCGAGGCTGAAGTGTACTTCAGCAAGCTTCCTTCCGAACACCGATGGCGGCTCGTGGACAAGTTGGTTTCTTCAGCCATCGAATCCAAAGAGTCGGATGCTCAGCTCGTTGCGGATTTCTTCTCGCGCGCAATGTCAAAGAACCTGTGCTCACCGCAGTCCTTCGAAGATGGTTTCGCGCCTGTGGCCGAAATCCTCGACGATGTTGCTATAGATGCGCCGAAGGCATTCAACCTCATGGCTATGATGATGAAGGGTGCCCGTCTTGACCAAGACGAGGACCGACGGTCACGACTTGCGAGCAAGTCGATGGACAGTGATAAATTACTCGCGTTGTTATCATAGACAGTTCTCCTGCGGCTTCCATTGCTTTCATGTTTTCTTCATCGCTGGTCATTTTCGTCTCTCCTGCATATTCTTGTTATTATTCTCGCATAGCATTGACTGTACTGCATGATCGTGTAACATTTACATACGCCACACAGTAGCACAGCATTGCACGATAATTTACTGGTCCCTGGTTTCTGTTTCATCTGGCAAGTGAAGTAAGCTTACACCGACGAGGATATGTAGCATGATAGAGCAGCGTTAACGGCCTTCGACACGTCCGGGTACGTGAACATAGTAAGGCACTGATCGATTTGTAAGTATGCTAAGGGCTGTCGTCAAGTTGACAAAATTCGAACTCTCCATACGCGGTATTGTTCATCCTGGACAACTTGGGACGAAAGTATTTAATTTCCTACGACGTCGACGAACCAAACTCGCTGGGAACGTCACAGTATATACCTGGTAAACCATGTAGTAGCACACGCATAAACCTCATCCTACGGCCACTAACATCCCAGTCAGC
>NW_012133431.1:23915-25825 GCF_000313525.1 Fibroporia radiculosa | reverse complement strand
AATATGCAAGGCAAATAAATAGATTTATGAGCTAATCTCGCCTGATATAAGTAGTCCTTAGTGCCAGTACTTCAATTTGACATCACGGCAATTGAAGACTTCAAAAATCCTTCTCAGAGGATATAGCCTGGATGTATTCTTCAGCTATTCCTTCCTTGTCAGAGGAATCCTTGGTCTCATCCTTCTCCTGAATGGACGTGTCATGTGTTTCAATTGCTCTGATGCGATTATTCAGGCATTGACAGCTCTGGTGTCCAGGTTTGTGACATCTGAAACATAACTTCTTCTCCATGTGCTCCTTGTGATCTCTATCTGACAGACATCTGATCCGCTGATCGTTAGGTGGTACTTCCTTTGATGGTCTATCTCTAGTCTTGACTGCCCGATTGCGACGCACAAACTTGTTACAACTGAAAGGGCGGTTGGCAGATGGCATGAATAAAGGTTTATCACCAAAGATATCGATCATAGATTGGCAGATAGATTGGACACTGTTGAGGTATCCTACCGCTGTGACTGGTAGGGGCGGTTGAGCAGCAATCTTGATTAGAAGAGCAGGGGGAATGAGACGCTGGAGCTCTTGGATCTGCCCTAGCTCGTTTAAACCGCTAGCCTGTAAGAGTGGTCGAAGGGTTGTAACAAATTGAAGGCCATTTCCTCCGCATTTCACCCAAGTACATTTGCTGATTTCATTTAACACTGCTTGAGTATCATCCTCCACTCCAAAGGTCTGGATGAAGGACTTTCTGAAGTTAGCCCAACTAGGTAATCCTTTGAGGGGGGTGTCTTCTAAATCAGATATGGGTTCTTCTGTATCAGTGATGATGGTATGAATGAAGAATTGGGCAGGTCCTTTGATATATGAAAGAGTGCATTGAACCTTATCTTTATCGGTTTGAATCTTCTTGGAATTCCTGGCAAAGTACAGGTATAACTCATCCAGGAATTCCTTACTCTTTCCTTTGTCTCCTTCAAATTGATTGGGCTTGTTTACCACTCCACTATTGTTGTCAGACATGTCTCCTTCGTCTTCTTGGTCACTGGGTTCCAGGTTATCATCTTCTGGGTTGTTTGGGTGCCTGTGAGCAGGATCTTCTTCTGGGTTGGGATTGACTGGAGATCTGGGCAGTTCTGGTTTAGGTTCTGTTGGAATAGGAACTAGGGTTTGTTCCTCTACTGGGGCTGGTGGGTTGACTGGTTCAGGTGAGTTGAAGATTCCTGAAAAGAAACTGGCTCTAACTGTGGGACTGGTGTCTGTCGATTCACTTGGTAAGGGTTTGGTTGTTAACTGGAGTGGTGATGTGTGGGGTGTAGGGGCTACTACACTTCTACTGGATGACACTGCAGTAGGAGTAAGGTATGATGGTACAGGAGAAGGTTTCTCTGCTAGTGGGGGTACTGCTGAGTGTCGATCTTCTTTGCTTCCAATAGGAGCTAGGAGCGCTGTTGGTGTGGGAATAGTCTTATCTCTTTTCCTGTTTGGACACAATGAATCCGCACAATACTGCCAAGAAGGTCCATTATACCACTGATTGGTTCTTTTGCTTCTGTTGTAGGCGTGGGTTTTATTGAAGCAAAGGAGCTGCCTTGCTTGAACCTGGTTACTGCTGGTTGTCCTACTGCTGTAGCCACTGTGACTTGCTGCAACTAGGAACTAGTGATCCTAGAAGAGTTTTGTCCTAATGTTAAGGAACCTAACGACTGAGGATCAGGAGTTCAGTTGTTAACTGGTACTGGGACTTATACATGCTATTGTCCTACCTCCGATACTAGACTTGTAAACTGAGCCGCTATATCTGATAGCGGTTTGAGAGCATATACTGGTTGAAGCAGAGCTTCAGACTAAGGCTGAGACTTGAATAGACAGCTGAGTCTATTGCTAGAGAACTGTCCCTATGAAGGTACGTAAA
>NW_012133431.1:0-23905 GCF_000313525.1 Fibroporia radiculosa | reverse complement strand
CAAAACTAAAGTACAGTAGCGCAAGCAGTGCTACTTAAATAGGGCAGAGCGAATAGAGTTTAATGAGTATGAGACACTGAGTTAGATCAGCGATGTATATGAAACAGGTTTCACTGGGTTGTATCAGTGATGAAGGTGAAATGTTTGACAGAGATAAAATGCAATGTAGGTGAAACAGGATATAGGTGAAACACAATAGATATGAAACACTGATGTAGATGAAACACATCAATGATGGGATCAGTTGTACAGTTACAGGGTCAATGACAAATAGTCAGGAAAAGAAAAAGAACCCCTCCCCCTCTCACGCTGTAACATCTGGTCCCTTATGTATAAATACCAGAGCAATATAGTATAGAGGGGCAGACTGTTCTTACAGTTCTACCATTGTCTACTTACTGCTAAACTCATCCTCTGAGTTAACCGCTCTCAAGACAAGCACTTTGCTTACCTCTTGCAACTACTATCACCGCAAGTGAGTGTTAGGGTTAGTGGATTGGGTTAGGGTCAAGGGCAATACCTTGACAGCTGGAGGAATTGTATCAGTTTGCAAAGCTGTTGGTCCAATTGCATGCTTGAGTATGGAATTGAAAGTTGAAAATTGGGTTGATCTGAGTATAGCAGGTCTGGATGCTCATCAATGTACACCTCATAGGGACACCTCTGCAATATAGACTCAGTTGTCTATTACTTGCTTCAGTCAGTTTGCACTCTCAAACTTCCCCAGCTAGGGAAGCTCAGCATAGTTGAACATGACTATAGCACAAGTCCTCACCTTAGGACTTAAGCATCATAGTCTTAAGACACACCAGCAAAGTCTAGTGGAACTCCTGATCCCTTATTGTTCTAGGTCCCTTAACAAACACACACTGAGTCAAGCAGACAAAGGGACACCTAGGTTCTATTGGATGTCTCTACATAGGAATAGAAGGACAAAATTAAAGTACAACACTGCAGTAGCTATGTCTTAAATACAGAAAAGTATGGGAAATGAAACAAAGTCCTGTCAATGTAGACTAGAATGCTATATCAGTGAAATGAGTTGAATTAATAAACTGATAGATAGAATGATGAGAACAACAGCTGAGATAAATCAGTGATATAAACAATGACAGCTGGAAATAAGTGAAATTGATGGATGGAGATTATACACATTGAGGAACAGATTAACAGATGTTGTCCAAGAATAAATAGTACAGGATCTGTAGAACAATAAGCAAGATGAAAAGAAAACCCCCTACATCAACTTGTAACATTTTGAATGACTTATTTCCTCCAATGCAAAGACATTGAAAAGGTACTGGCTGAATAAGGTGAGCCTTTCTCTATTAAGTAAAATTTCTCTATAGTGTAAGACTTCCACACCATATCACTCCTACTTAAGTCTACAGACACCTGTCAATTTTTACAGATGTATAAATGAATCACTCTGCTTCAAACAAGAACCCCCATATGACATTCCCTGATGGTAATAATAGTACAAGTAGAAAAAAACCATGTGCAATGTTCAAATTAAATGCTTGCTGATACTGACAATAAAAAATCAAGCATGCATATCCACTCAAAAAATGCAAACCAACACATCAACTGAAGCTCCAGAGTCTCACATCCCCGTCATCACTGCCTGACACGATCTTGTCTTCACCTAAGCCTAAACACGTCACCGCACCTCGATGGCCCACCAGCGTAGCCATACACCGACCCTCCTCGCGCACCCATACCTATCATGCTGCTATCAACATCGATCACCCCACAAAACAAGTAGAGGGACACAAACCTTGATCGTTCGGTCATGACTACCGCTGACCAAACGTAGTTTATCGCTCGCAATGGCCCAAACGCCTTCGATATGCCCGAATAGCGTTTCCTCCACCTTGCCCGAATCGATATCCCATAGCTTGATCGTGTTGTCTAAACTCCCTGAAATGAGAACGCGCTTCTGTCGCTTGACGCCGCTAGCACTCGTGGGTCGTGATTGTAGCTGGCGGGTATTGTAACTGACCGAGACATCGGGCACGGGCACGGGCACGTCGTTGCAATCTTCATCAACCACGAGCAACTTCAGACTCTGAACTTGCCCTACGTGGCCCTTGAACAAGCGGACGCAGGATCGCAGCGACAAGTCCCAAAGCCTAATCGTACCGTCATCCGACGCCGAAAAGAGCATTTTGCCGGTGTCGATCGTGGGTGTGGGTGTGGTGCTGCCCGAGGCGACGACTGTTTTGCTCTCGAAAAGGGAAGAAGTAGAAATGTTAGCGCTGCTTTCGTTCGAATCCCACAGCTGCACTGCGTTAACCCAGTCACAGTGCCCACGCAGCGTGAAGCATTCGCCCGTCTTGAGGTTCCAGACTTTAACTGTGGTGTCGACGCTGCCACTGGCAAGCAGACTTGAGTCAAAGTTCAGACATACCACACCTTCCGTATGCCCCTCAAGCGTCCGCAGACACTGGCCCGTCCGCCAGTTCCAGACGCGCATAGTGTGGTCCATACTCCCGGTGATAAGCTTTGCCTCGTCGAATTGCAGCGCGCGCACGGCACGTGTGTGGCCAGTCAGACAATGTACCTCCGTCCCTGTCTCGAGATTCCACACTCGTGCAGTGCGGTCATACGAGCCGGTGATTAAAACGGGGAACGACGGATGTAACAGCGTCTCATCAAACTGGAGACACATCACGCCGTCCGTGTGCCCCTTAAGCGTGCGGACAGTGCATTGACCCCGCCGCCAATTCCGCTCGATCCGTAGACGTTCACAGTATACATCTTTCCAGGGTCGTGTGAGCGCATGTGAAGGGGGTGATGTGTGTCGCTCTGCAGAGGGGTAGGGGGGGGAGGCAGATCGTGATTTCTCGTAGGCCCGTGAGGTCATACTAGATGGCGGAGAGCCCAGAAGTTGCTCTGGAGGAGCTGCAGAGTCTTCTTCGCTTCGCCGTCGACGCTTCAGTGGAGGCTCGGCATGGGACCATTCCGGAGGAAAGTCACGCCTCTTCAGCGAAATCGCAGGGTCATTAATAGAGGGAGATGGACAGGGCGAGGCAGAGGCAGACGGCATGCGTGTTATACGGCGCTTCTCCAAGATCGGGAGGCCCCATCCGCATTTGAGGCATTTTTGACCGATGTGCTGCTCGCAAATCCCTCGCCATAGAATATCATCATCGGCGAGACTTTTCCATTGTCTGCTCACTTGTGCAGCGCGGCAAAGCGAAGTAGCATCGAGGTAGCCAAGTACTCTTAGGGAAACTTCGCGGGGTAAAACAGCGAAAGGATCAAGGCGGATGAGATGAGAAAGGTGTTCGGAAAGGAGAGAGAGCTGGGAGAAGCAGCACATCGTAAGAAGTCCTTGGAGGATAAGTGCACGGCGCGGGTGGGGCGAGGACGAGAAATTGGACCACACAGCATTTACGGCCTCACGTTCTTCGACGGGAAGAGCATCCAGTGCCTAATGGGGTATGGCGTCAATATCACAGGCTTGAAATTGAATATGGATGGTGCAGAAGAATGAGATCGGATATTCCCCTTGAACCCGACAGCCATCATATCGAAACGAAGGCCAGCCATTAGCCAGCAACTCCGAGGCGTATTCCCGCACTCGGTGCGTTCTCAATTGATGATTGGTAACGCGGCAGTTCATCGCATCGGCGGCGGTAACATATCGCGTTTACGTAGGAAGCATACCTCGGGAAGGTCTGAAGAATAAAAATAAGATGTACTCACCTGCTGGAGCTTAAGATTGGTCCCTTCGTCTGCCATGCGTTGATGCCGTACGCACAACTTCCTCTGTGCAGGCTGTTGCTGAGACTGGTTTGCCTCATGGTGGGCCGCTTCAGGTTTCGTCACGAGCTGAAGCGATGAATTGTCGATGAGAGGACCTTCGAACTCAAAGACTGTCGCGGGAACCACAGAGGGTAAGGAAGGATTAGACGCTTCGGACATTGACTCAGACACAAGACGAGGAGGCGGGAGGGTATCGCACAAGCGAGTCGACGTTGGAGATGAGGATAAAGAGGCCATAGCTGAAGAAAGGTGGGAAGGTGGCCGTTGGGACAAAGTTATAAACAACGAGCCTCTCGGACGACTCACAGTCCCCGCACAAGCAGACGCTCGTCGGCGAGCTCGCGTGAAGAGTTCGCGACATGGCGCAATATTAGCGCCCAAATCGCTTTGCTGACTAAGCAGAAAACATACCAGAATTGCCAGCGCTGCTCTGCTCCTTGCGTCTCTCACGATTATCACACAAGATGATGAATAGCATCTCAACCGCCAGCCAACACCTGATATACGCTTATTATTCTCCCTTGTATTGGAAGCCGACTGCAGGTCACAACATCATAAAACTCATACAACCTATGTAGTAGTCGCAAGTCGTCGGGCACTGGTGCCGCTCAAGCCAAGATATATAGAAGAATTGGAACGCACATGAAACAATTGGCGGAAGCAAACAGCGCTATGCGAAAGGACGGACGGTAAATCTCACGGCACCGGGCAACATGGTCCGTCAATCCAAAGTTATCCTCATCTGCTCCAGTGGTATCGGCACGAAGCTATCCAAATGGATGCCGCGTGAGGCCAGCTCCTTCTCACAGTGAGGGGGCACCAGCTGTCGGATCAGATCAGGGCGCACCGAGAGTTCTGGGAAACAAGTTGTCAGCGGCCGACAGCTACCGATAAAGAGAGCGGACAGCACAAGAAAGGACTCACCCTCCCTAGTGAAGTCAAAGAGAGGTGGGAAGTCCTTGCCATTAGGCATTCTCGCACCCTCTACTCTCAGCTCATCGAAGAATGGATGGCACATGGCCTGAACAGCGCTCAGCCGTACTTCTGGCGTGTATTCCAACAGCTTGGAAACGAGATCGATTGCCTCCGGTGCCGTTCGAGGACGGAATACCTGGCGGCTGATGTGAACACAAGTCACACGATTGCAGTAAACGCAAAATCACCTTGGAAAAGGGGTGGGGCTTGATTTGAGGAAACTTGTGCTCCATGTAGTTAGGGTTCATGGTCTTGATCTGGTCTCGTGAGGGTGTGCCCAAGACCTTGATGATTTCCACGAGTTGGTCGATACCACTCTCCCCCGGGAAGAGCGGTTGCCCCAGCATCAGTTCTGCCATCACACAACCCGTCGACCAGATATCTGTGCACAAAAAAAAATCTGTCAGGATACCAATCAGACTAGCCGGTATAATCTCCTTCACCAATATTCGTCGTGTAGTTCGTGGCCCCGAAGATAAGCTCCGGTGCTCTGTAGTACCGGGAGCAGATGTAACTGACATTCGGCTCGCCCGCGACCAGGATCTTTGCCGAGCCGAAATCACAGAGCTTGAGAACGCCGGTGGCTGGATTAAGGAGTAGATTCTGAGGTTTGATGTCTCGGTGGCAGATGCCAATGGAATGAATGTACATCAAGGAGCGCAGAAGCTGGTACATATACAGCTTTATTTGCAGCATGGGCATGGGCTGCTTGAGCTTCGCGTAGTGGCGACTTGCGCGATACACGGTCTCTGGAACATATTCGAGCACAAGGTTGAGATACACTTCGTCTTTCTTTTGAGACTAGGATCAGTTGACAATTTTTGTCTTATTCACGGCGCCGGTGGATGAACAAGATCTCACCTTGTCACCGTTTGAGTAGAAAAATGCCTTAAGATCAACAACATTCGGATGTGACACTAGGCGCATGATTTGCAGTTCACGGTTCTAACAAATACAGACAACAGGTGTGATGGGCAAGGCACGATCCAAGCGAGTTGAAGATGATAAATGGTCGGTCAATGATGCTGGAAAACGCACGTACCTTGAATCTCTTGTCCTGCAGCACCTTCTTGATGGCGATCTCAGAAGATCCCTCCGACTCGTCAAGCAGTTTGGCTTGGAAAACGATCCCGAAAGAACCATTACCGATGACTTTGCAGTTGGTGTAAATCAGATCTTTCTGGTCACCGGTCTTGCCATCGGAGGCGACAACTTTGACAACTTTGCGAGGATCATCGACGGCTAAGGGGGGAAAGGCGTAATTGAGATCGAAATCAGTTGCATTAGCATGGGTCAGCGGGACGCGGTGGGAAGAAGGCGCGAAGGTAGCGAAATGGCTCGAACTCGGAGAGTGATGGACGAGACAGATGTGAGGAGATAGAATAGCATTGGAGGTCAAACATACCAGATATCTTCACGCCATTAATGGGGCCGTGGGTTGTCATTTGAAGGAGAATGGATGATACGAATACAATACGTTTCGTTGCGAGAAGGAGTGGGTAAGCGTGATGCGGAGCAAGACCAGTGATACGTTCAGGCGCGAAAAGGGGGGGAGAGGGCAGAAGGAGGCTGGGGCTTCAGCAGAACGAGTGGGGCGACGGGGAAGGGGAGAGCGGCGGGGAGATGAGCGTGGAGGAAAGAGAGGGGACAGTGAGGAAGAGCAGGCGCGGGAAGAAGCGATCACCAGACCCTCCGCGCCACAGCCCAAACAACCGCCGCCACCGAGACGAGACTTGCTCTCCACCCGCACCGCCTACGCCGTCGTCGACCTTGGCAGCGCATCTTGCCCTTGCAATTGTTTTTCCGACATATGTCTTTTCTGTTCTGTCGCTGCGAGCTCGCCATCCCCGCCAGCTGCGCCCGCCGCAGCCGCTATCGCAGCCATCTGTCACGCTCGGCTCCTCTCTCTGCAGGGACCTTAGGCTATCTGCACAATCGCTACGGCCTCGACGTGCTCGTGAGATCCCAAGGGACAACTCGGCTCACCCCTTTGCCTCCTTCCTAACAGGTGCTTGCCTGGGTCCCATGAACTCTGAATCCGCACGGAACACTCCGTGGGCGTCCTCTTGGGATCAGGCGGGCTGCGCGACTGACTTGAACCCCTACGCGATTGGCCCCTCTTCATTCTACGCTCCCCGCGACGACGCATTTCAACACGAAACCTGCGCCTGCCGGAGAGTCCAAGGATTGTTCAATTTATTCTGTCGTTCAATTTTCATGGATCCGCATCGTTCATCAGGTCATACGTGTAGGCCGCCATGTCTCGTGAGATCACTTGTCGCAGCGCTAGCAACGCGACGTGGAGCCTCGAGGCTTGCCCATCGCCTGCATCTTCCCCGTCATCAGACGCGCTCTCATCCACAATGGTCGCCGCCGTGGCATCTATGTTAGGCACACAGGCGTCCTTTCTCATTCGCCAAGCGCGACCCATGCTGTCCGGGATATACTCAGGTCCGTTTTATTCCGACTCCGGTCATCGAGTTTGAGCTCGTCGCACCTGTATATCACCGGCTTCTATGTCTTTTTTTCATTCCCAAAGTCAGACATTTGATTCGAGACTCCTGGTCTAGCCATGCTTTCGTCGTTACGTCGATGCTTATCAGTTCGTAATGAGATCCACCTGATAATGTGCTGCTACGTTGCTACACTCAGCTCACGCATGCAACTCTGAGCGGTGTATGCTTTTCCCGTTGCTTGCCCGATGACGAGTCGACTACGACGCCGACGGTGAATTCCATAAATGGTAATATGGTCATGTGCCCAATGAGTTTAGACGCGCAACACGAGCGCCAATATCGCCACGCCGTAAACCGTTGCGCTGAGACAGCGACTGCTCGACATCGTCCAAATGTTCGCGACACGGCTGCCCAAACACCTTCCTCGCCCTCATCTGGCATGCAGGAAGATCTCGTCCACCACGTCCAAGAGGTCTGATGCTCTTTTTGTGGTACGCATTGATACTTAGTGCCAAACATCTTGCTGGTCTCATTCCGATTGCAGCACCGGGATACCCCGTACAACAACCCGAAGGTGCAATCGCACCATGAGTTTTGCTACGCAATTCCTGACATTGCTAATAGGTTCCCTTCGAGTTCAATGCGGAGAACCTGAAGCGCGCACAGGAGATCATCTCGCACTACCCTCCCCAATACAAGAAAGCTGCGACCATCCCCCTCCTCGATCTCGGCCAGCGGCAGAACAAGGGATGGACGAGCATCAGCGTCATGAACTACGTCGCGAAGCTGCTGGAGATGCCGCCCATGCGTGTATACGAGGTCGCAACCTTCTATACCATGTTCAACCGGTACGTCTGCCTCTCCACCTCTCCACGCTCCCGTCTCATGCTGCTCCCAGCGAGCCAATCGGTGAGAACTTTGTGCAGGTGTGCACCACGACGCCCTGCATGCTACGCGGATCGTACGACATCCTCGACACCGTCTGCGCGCACCTCGGCGGCGTCAAGCCCGGGGAAACGACCAAGAACGGCAAGTTCACCGTGATTGAAGTCGAGTGCCAAGGCGCGTGCAGCAATGCGCCAATGATGGTCGTTAATGACGATTTCTACGTGCGTCGGATGTTTTCATGCGCGATACTTTCTCATGGCTATAATTATGTTTGCAGGAAGATTTGACACCGGCCACGACGAAGAAAGTTTTGGACGCGTTCGCCAAGGGCGAGAAACCAAAACCTGGCCCTCAGAGCGGCCGACACACAAGTGAGAACTCGGCAGGGCTTACCGCACTCACGTCGAAGGTCAGTCGCTTTCTTTGTATTCAAGCCAGGAGCGTTGTGTTCATACTCTATTTGGTTCAAAGCCGTATGGCCCAGGCGAATTCTGTACACCAGAGTTTAGATAGAGTATAATCCATGTCATCTTTGCGTCCATTTTCAGTCCATAACTACAAAAGCCGGATGCAACATGCAGGGTATCATCACATTGTCGGACTAATCATCCCCTTCACCATCGTCAATGCCGTACATTCCCTCTCCACCCTCCGGCAATCTTTCGACGACGTATCTGCGAGGCCAAATATTAGAACGGATTGAGCTTACGTTATAAAACATGCACGTACTCAATCTCCTCTTTGAGGTCGGCGCAGTAGCGCTCTGTATGACGTGGTGGTGAGTTATATGCACCGGACAGTCAGGCGGGGCTCGCACCTAGAGGGAGATCGGATTTATCCAAGCCTGTCAAGCTACTGTTAGCACGAAGTTCGCACTGAGGTAACGTTGGACTAACCGAAGGGCATCTCAATCTCATCCGCAATTCCCTCAATCCCCATCAAGGTGAACGCGACAATAGTCACAACGGGGACCATGCTCCATCCGAGCTCTTTAATGAGTGTGAATGGAAGCACGAATAAGTAGAGCGTAACACATTGCTTGAGGTGAATGCTGTAAGATCTCGGTATGGGCGTATTTGCCACTCGTTCCATGGCGGTTAGCATATCCACCATGCCCTGGACACTAAACCAGGCTCAGAAACATGACGCGCGTTCTGTATATTCCAGACACGTACTGGGCATTCAGCGCGTTAGTACCTGTGGAAAAGAATGAGTACCAGTATTAGAAGTCCAGAACAGAGATACTTGCCGGCGGGGCCGACGGTCTCGAGATAGCCATCACGTTTCCAGAGGAATACGGTACGAGATATTTCGTGCGCAATTCTACCAGAGTCGTGTTAGAGCTCAGCCCAACATGAGGAACTGAGCAGTCACATCAATGGAAGCGGCGTCGACAGCTGTTCAGGACTGGCGTTGAAGTCAATCGTTTGATGCAAGGCAGCACCGAGCAGTGGCGTCTTCGGCGACTTTACCGCTACCTGCTGCAGTTTGTCCTTGCTCCTCTTCACACGCACCCTCTTCGTGGCGTCCATCGATGGGCTGCACACCCCCTGGCTCTGGTCCTCGGCGGGCGTCCCGGTACCACTGGTACTCACAGACGTGCGTGCTGTGGCAGAGTACGACATGTACGACTGCGCACCGCGCTCCGCGGCCCCGTTCCGCACCAAACGCGCGATGGACGCGGGCATAACCCCCGCATAGTCGTCCCAGTCCACCCCGTCCTCACCGCGCAAATAGTGCTTGACCGCGAAGGCGAAGGCCACGCACAGCTTGAGTGCGTCGACTTTCCTCCGGCGGAGCTGGGCAGCCGTGAGTGTGGCATTGGGTGTCTTGCCTTTGGCGACGTCGTCCGTAGGGGGCACGCATACGTTGATCCAGATTAAGCGCGTCAGACTGCGGATCTGGTGAGGCCAACACGGGGTTATGAGTGTATGCTCGCGCAGAAGACCGTTGGAGGCACGAACGTGTGAGACCATTGTCCCAAAGTCTTTTCGTCCCTCATAGTACCGATCGTAAGACGTGCTAGTTGAACCACCTCAGAGTTACGCAGCCAACCTTCAAAGACCACATACCCGTTCCTATAAGTGGGCGCAGTGAGCCAGTGCGCAGTGTGCGGAGCAGCCAGACACTCACCTAAACACTAGTATCAAGCCGACCTGTAAAGCGGATGTCCAATCGACTGAGCACGCGAAAGCGATGCAACAAACTCACGACGACGGACAAGAGAGGAACCACCTGGTTTGTGAGCGAGAGGTCCGTGCCCCGGTTCCCAAAATACGCCGCACCGCTCGCGAAGAGCGTGACGGTCAAAACGGGCCCAATGATGCGGGGCACAATCTGTGCAGAGACCACATCCTTCAGCAGCGCAGAACAGTCGAGAGCAGAACACCGAAACACGCACGCTGCCCTTGAGCCGCAACACATCCGGAAGCCAAGAGTACTGCCGCGCACATGTGGTCATCCGCTGCGCTTGGCCCAGGACATCCACACCGACACACCTTCCTCAGCCGTTGTCGCGAGATGAGTTTCTTCTGGAAAGTGACTGCATAAGCAAAGTCGTGTGCGCGCATTCATGACCGTACAAACAACATACCTTGGACGTCGTAATAGTCACCGTCGAGCGTTGTGCAGTCGTCGCAGTCGTCACCGGTGCAGCCATAATGTCCAATTCTCCTGTACTTAGGTCGTCCACAGGCCTTTACGAGCGTCGACTTGCACAGTGAGCGCCCAGTGGTAGACAGTCCTCGTTCATGCAAGTGGATACCGGCTCCATGCAACGCGGAGATGTGGCTGCGATGTGGCTGGCTGCCATCTCGATCCAGGCACGCGACTTGAGCTTGAGATCTCAATCTACGAGAATAAGCAGCGAAGGGCGGACAGGACATACGAGGGAGAACTGAAACAATATTAAGAGACATTTTTGTTATGTACATGCCAATTCGAAACGATATAAAGACAAGTGGGATGGTGAGGTCGAGTACTGCAACGATACATATTCAAGTTTCCATCAGACACCAAAGTATCCTATCGCTTCGACCAGAAGAGAGGTAGAGCATAAAGATAACTGGCCGGGGACCTTGCCTGGAACGGGGGTTATTTCGATGCCTTCGCCTGCGCCACAGACGTCGCTACTGCCCTTGTCGTCGGAAAAGTGCATTGAACGGATGATGGCCGGGGATGCCAGATTGACTTGCTCCCGTATGGGGGTCGGCGTGGAAGGCGAGCTTGTACGCTGATGATAAGACAGTCGTCTGGAGACAGGCAAGCATACAGTACCACAAAGAGCATAAGGGGAAGAACATCTAGCGAGGATAGGATTTAGCTGACAGCGACGCGAGCTCCTGCTGATTTCCTCTGAATGGCCTAATCCAATCTTGTCCTTAATTGAGGGATATGTTGAGGTAGGCGCACTGACAATAGGCGACAGGCTTGTAGATGGCCCGATAAAGATTCCTTCATCGACCAGTGGCGTGAAAGGCAGATCAGGCGAATCCAGAGGACAGAGAGATTCATACGAGAGATCAGAGCGAAGCGATAAATGCAAGATTGCTAATTTTCTGGATTTGGGGAAGTGTCTAGAGCCAATCGAGGGAGGTTCGATAGGTGTATGCATGATTTGTTCCACAGGCGTCACAGGCGATGAGGCAGTGTCTGTGAATTCAGCTAGATCAGATTCTCCCCGTCGGAAGAACAAGAGAGCAGGAGGGCCGAAGTCACCGTCAGGTAGACGAGAAGTGTCGTCCGAAGGAGACGAAACTGCCCAAGATGTCGGTGGCGGCGGAAGATCTACCTTGCTGTGCAATGCCGGAATATTAGAGGCCAAACGACGGCGAGACATAGATGCAGGAATGCGAGTTGCCACAAAAGATTGTGAGGGATGAACAAGTGAACCGAGAACTGAGGGCGGCGCTGGGCAAGCTGAAGGGCTAAAGTCGAAGTTAACGCGACTGGAGGAGGTCCGTTGGCCGGTTGCTGACATCTGTGAGCTGAGAGGTTCGGGCTTATCGTTCACACTATTCGCATCATCAAAACCAAGACTATTCATGAGATACCCATCATGCTCCCTGGTATGAGCGGGTAAGGGTGATGTTTTAGAGCGCTTGTGCAGAAACGATGACCGACAGTGGTAGCCCGACACTCCAGAATGCCCTGGATAGAGCAAATATTAGACACGTTCGAAGGGTGACGTGGACAAATCATTGCTTACGTCTGTTCAAATGAACATCGGTCCCAACATCTGAACAGGTGATGGACATCGGAGCCCACGGGGTAGGTGACGACGCTGTGATGAGTGTTTGGCTCCCAATTGTTTGATTGGCAGCAGCACTCGAGCAATGACATAGATAAGACGCTGTTCATAAATTTCACCGTTACAACAGGATCACGACTGTCAGTCAAATACATGCCATTGACAGACGGGGTATGTTCAAGAGCTCTGCCGGTTCGATACAGATTGTGCTGGGCTGACTGCATGTTGGAGTTGATGGGACGGCAATGGAGAAAGGGAAGTAAGAAGAGCGGCACAAAGACAGAGATGGGAAAAGAGAGTGGTCTTGGTTGGATTCAACCGGGCCTATATGTCCCTGATCATAAAGTTCAGTCCAGAATACACGTGCCGATGGCATCTCGCGAGTGTAGACTGTGTACGCCACAAGACGTCTATGCAGATCAACATGTTGAGTTAGTAATGACTGTAAGTACTCATGACACCGACTCTGTGTGTAATCTCGGTACAAGAAAATGCTGCTGCAGTTTGAGATTGGCTGCACCAAGCTCCACATTATACCACAGTCCAGCTTACCTGGTCCTCCAGCACAGTAATCCAAACGCAACGATCACGCTGTCTAAGGACAGAAATAATGACGCCATACACAGGTAGGGAAGACGTCAGAATTTTCAAGCTAGCTCACCGGACACTGACAGCGCCAAACATATCCGAAATCCCAGTTATATTCGCGCCACCACAAGGCAGCGAAGAAGTGCCTAGTAGCTATGTACATGGCAACACCATGGTAATTACCCCTGCAGCCAAACATAACACTTCCACACTGTCTCGATACAGTTGTAGAAACGCACCTTCAAACTTTCGACAGACTTGTTCTGCTCCGGAACCACTCCTGGACATCATTCGTAGAGCGCTGGCATAGAATGCATGAGGTTCATGTTTAGACCCGCACACTACGCAATACTCACCTTGATCCAAGCAGAACGTGACGCAATACTGTCAAGGGATTGCTTCAGTACCATGTCGTACTTCGACGTGTCCTTAGTCTATCACGCCATCAGCATGTTGACGATAGAAGGCCTCCTCGACCATGGGCTAACCTTGAAGAACTCGACTGTCTCTTCATAGTCTTTGTCTGACGATAATGGGGATATTGCGATCTGGAAAAGAATGCGTGATTACTACAAGAAGCAAGAGGTAACACGATTTACGGACGCTGACGAGGAATTGCATACTGTAATTGCCTTCTAACCGCTTGTCAAACTGTAGAGAAAATGAGTACGAGAACTCCACGATCAATCCAAGTATCAGAAATTCTCTCACTGCATCGTAGTTCTTTTTGAAGTTAACTACTAAAAGACGCCTAGTCTTCTTGTTCATGGCAAGGCCGCGGAAGAAGTACATGAGATCTTGGTCTCGAGCATCTGTCATCGTGTACTGGAACGTCTCCTCTGCAAGATCTAAATCCTCAGTAGCACACATAGCAAGCATTGCTGCAACTCCCGATGAAGGCGTTTTTGGCTTGGCGGCGATATGCTTGACAGCCTCCCATTCCTCGCGGCCCCCGTGAAGCACAGCCTTTGTCATCGTTAAGAGCAGTGGAGACACAAAATAATGTCTCGACTTACAGCGTTATAGATAGCCTGTTCCAGTTCAGCAGGTATGCGCGAATCATCACCTGTCTTCAAGTAGTAGGCGAATCGGTCAGTCAACTCTTTCACCACGCTAGATGGCAAGCACGGATGAGCATTACTCAGCATGTTACACGACTGCACACGCGTACCTCTTCTCTCCAGCAAACGAGGCTGCTTCAATGGCCAACGTTCGCAGCTCTTGGGTATCTGCATCGTCTTCCTGAGATGCGACATAGCCCAGGCGTTGGACAATGGGAGTAAATAGTTCCTATCAACCTTCCTCATCAGAGGGCTACGAGAGACAACTCAAGAGTGTACGACTTACACGACGGAATCCATCTATGAAGTCTGCAATGTCATCATGCTCCCACCAGACATTGCGCATCTGTGCAAGGTTCTTGCTTATGCTGTCCCATACCAGATCTACGTTATTGGGATATCAGCTAACAACAGCAGAAATTGATTCTAAGAACGAAATGCGTACATTCCTGTTCATTGCGCAATACGTCAATCAGCGACAGCGCGCTGCTGACTTTCGAGAAGCCCGCCTTCGATAACGCTAGTGCATCGTCGACGATGCCCATGCGGTCTTCGATGGAGAATGGCGATGGCGATTGGGCGGCCTCTCGGCCAATCTTGACTAGGCGTTCTGGGGGATAAAACACTCGACCTAGGGAAGGATGTGGCGCACATTGGCCGTGGAATTTCCGTCTAGTTCCTTTTTTCACTTACAAAAGCTCACAGTGCCCGCATTGAGTTTGAACGGCTTCGTGACGTCAAGAGGGATAAACATCGAGCGCTGGTCCAAGACGAGCTCACGGTTGACGATCACGTCACCCTTAGCCGTGACCGTCAATATGCTTAAGGGAATAGTCCTATGAAAGATACAAATGCGTTCAATCAACGACCATCAGCACACCTCCGTGGTTGAAGCGTACCAAATCGTTTGGTTGTCAGTCGCGTTCGCAGGGCCTGAATCTAAGAAACGATCCTGTCGTACGTGGATGCCGTTCTCCGCCTCGGTGACTGTGAGGACTGGGTAGCCTGTCTATTCTAGGGTGGTCAGCATAATTTGAATAATGCGAGACAGTCAAACTTTATACCGTCTTCACCCAGTTGTCCATCATCTTGGGGATGTCGTGCCCTGAAAGGACAGCGTTAAAGGCGCAGAGTTTTGTGAATGAGATTGCTAGTACCTGTCACCTCGCTTATACCATTCCATAGGTCCTTCGTGACGCTGTTCTTGAACAGATGCTTCTTCAAATAAACGGATACGCCTTTCAAGAAACCCTCTTCACCAACGAAGCTCGCTAGCATGCGCAATACTGGCGACAGCCATCCCAATATCAGTGACGCAAGCTGGGAGGCATGGAGTGAAATACTGCACCTGCGGCAGCTTTGGCATATGACAAGCCATCGAAAATCTTCACAATATATATCAATAAACATTGACTACATGCCCAAGCAGGCCCACCTGGTTGACCATGTTTGCATCTGGGCATTCCACTTCAATGGGATGAGAGGAGATCTTGGCATCTACATTCAGAGCATATGCAAAGCGTCCAGAGACGAATGCCGAGTTGAGCTTCCATTCAGGAAATATCCTGTGGAATTTTGAGTCTCGGTTTACAGGCGAGCGTGGTCTGCATACTTGTCTGAATTTGAACATTAACAAATGATCGTCACTATAAAAGCCCAGAACGTACCAAGAATCATGACCTCGCCCACCTGTCATCAGTCTGTCAATTCTGGGGCGTTACGACTGTCTAGGGGGATCTTAGCTCACCAACGTCGCGAAACCTATATATTTGAAGAGGAATTGAGCGATAGAGAAACGCAGAAATAGCGTGACGCGCCTTCGTTCAGATACAGGTTGTCCCACCATGCCATGGTGGTAATGTCCCCGAACCTAAATACATTGGATTAAACCATGTTCTTCGAAACTTTATAGCATGTACTTACCACATATGTGCAACTTCGTGACATTGTGTCTCCGCAACATGTTTTTTCGTTGGTAGATCGGAAGATTTGGGGTCGAGAAGAAGAGTGGATGTTCGCCCTGTGATGAGACCCTATGATTCATCTTGTCAACGGTATTCATCCTCTTTAAGTCAAGCACCAGCGTACCCAATTCTCCATTGCACCTATCATTGAATATAGGGAATAAGTAGACGCAAATATAGTTGAGCGAGACCTTCAACTCACCAGCATCGTAATCATGAGCAACCAAAGTATCCAATTTCGGGAGAGGATATTCAATATCGAATACTTTCTCATAGATAGGGAGAATCTGTCGTTTCAAATCGAGCGCAAACTGAGCCTGGTGAATGATTTCCGCAGTGGCTAAAAACCAATGGATGAACGGGATACCCAATATCAGAAGTTGTTTCCTACCGTAGATACGAAGAGGTCGAGTCTTGCCACTCAGAGGGCTCACATATGAGCTTTCCAAATACTTGAAGTGTCCATTCGCCCAGGCCACTAAGTACGTAGACATCTATTAACCTCTGTGAGAGGACAATCTGACAGCAGTGGCTTATTGCACTTGCAGGAGGGCTAGTATCAAATCCCGTAATTATCCATTTATCCGCATTTTCAGATCCCAGAGTAGACAGCTTAGTAGAAAGCCAGGAGAGAACAATATTTGTCTCGGGCGTAGTGCCTGGCTCATAAATTGATTCAGAGGCAACGGACATGTTGCTAAGATTAACAGTATCTGCGCGAGAGATCAATGTGACTGCGAACGTTGCTTTCAGCGAGGGTTCATCCCAGCACGGGAACGCTTTGCGGGCAATAGTCGGCTATTTTCACGGATGAGCGGGGCTGCAAGCAGTACGTCCAGTAAAATGGTACCTCAAATTGAGTGAGCGCATATACATCTTTGCCGTCTTCTCCACCAACAGACTTGTAATAACCCATCATTGCACCAGTCAATTGTCCGGTAAAGGAGAGTGACAGCTGCGCCTTTGAGTCTGCGGGAAGCGGAGTGGTAAAAGACAAGAATCCACGCTCCATGATGGTGTCAAAGGACAGGGTAGATGGTGTTTGTTCCATGTGCAAGGCCTCCGAATATAGGACAGGGTTACTGAGCTCGAGTTCAGCAGTATTGAAGACGAGCTGAGAAGTATCCTTAAGAATGTCAAGACTGAAATGCGCATTCCAGTATTTCAGGAAGCAGATCGCAAAGAAACATCGAAACACGCACTGCACTTTCACAAAGCCGTCAAACCTAGACTTTTCCAAGTCCGTGCGGATGGTCAGGTCATAGTGGGTTGGCCTGACAGTTGTCGGGAGACGGTAATCGACCTGGGGTTCGGAGGACATGCTGGGAGCAGGGATACCGCCAGCAGGAAGAGCAGAGGCAATGCTTGAGCAAGGACGCGTCGAGAGGCTCTTGTATTCGTGCATGTGTGTCCTGTGACTGGCATCGCGCGTGGACAGACACAAATGGTGGGCTGAGGGTTTCCAATACGTTCCAGAGAACGAGAAGGGCAGCGTAGCTGCATCTGTCAAAAGGTACTTATCCGGCACCTTCTGTCCGTATCGGCGCCCTGGGAGAACCAGTCGTGTGGAGGGTGCTCTCAGGCCAAGAGCTGCTGCCGCGAGCACAGACGAAGTAGACCTCCATGGCGACGAGTGCCTGCAGAACATCAGCTGGCCGAGAGGAGGATTGTAGCCTGGGACTGTCAGCCGCCATAAACGCTGCATCCGACCGCGGCTGGATTCTGGCAGACTCGGAATCAAGAGCGCTAGCGCTAGCGCCTCGCTGTTGATCTTCTCGTTTGCGGAGTGCAGCAGGCGGAAGGGATATCTGAGTGTAGCATAGAGAGCTCTATAGTACTGGCAAAGTTGATCGCAATTCCTCGGCTTATATACTCTACTCACTCACTTGCAATCGGCGCAATGAGCATTACAGATCTGTGTCAGGTTCCCGCTAGACCTTTTAGGTCCAGCCACTGCGGATTGCTATTTATGGAGCTGGAGCAGGAAGGTTGCTTATGTAATTTCCTAAAAACAGAATCTGCCGGTGGCGGTGGCCTCGGCACAGGGTCGGCTTCGCACAGAGGCTGAGCTCATCGCGAGCTCGCTACTTGGTCGCCGTCTCCATCGTCCCCCAGCCACCACTTCCGCCCCTCCCCCCCTCTCGTCCGCCAGACTTGAAGCCATCTAGCTCACAGGTGCGCTATGTCTGCGCCCCAGAATCAGCCGTACGTCCCTTTCTCCTTTTGTTTTGGTACTCGCGCTCACTGCGAGGATAGGAAAAAGATCAGGATCACTGGTTAGCTGGGCTCAGACAGTATCATATTCCCCGGAAAGCTGATTGCTCCTCTTAGTCGTCGCCGCTGATGGCCTCTCCAAGCGCGAGGTTTTCCGACTTCCTGACCCTTTCGCAGTGATTACCGTCGACGCGGAGCAGACTCACACGACGAGCGTCATCAAGAAGACCCTCAACCCCTACTGGAATGAGAGTTTTGACATGCACGTATTCTCTCTTGTACACTTCTATCTGCTGCTTACCGAGCTACAGCACTGTCAAGGATTCATCTGTGATTGCCGTCCAGATATTCGATCAACGAAAGTTTAAAAAGCGGGACCAAGGGTTCTTGGGTGTAGTCAATGTTCGCGTCAGTGACGTCTTAGACCTCGACCTGGGTGGTCATGGTGCGAATTCACTTCCCCAACGTTCTGCAATGGGCGATTCTTATATTGAGATGTTGTTGTAGAAATGCTTACACTGGACCTCAAGAAATCTAACGACAATTTAGTTGTCCATGGCAAGCTCATCATTTATCTTTCCACCAATGTCAGCCAGCCCATTAGCAATCCGGGCCCGTCTCAAGTGAACAACATTTCTGAGGCACTGTCTGGGCTTTCAGTTAGCTCTGGCACAACTTCTGCTACTGCGAGCACTAACAATCTAGCCGCCAACAACAATTCCCTCTCCAGGAGCCCGAGCGCTCAAGCTGTAGCGCCAGACGCAGGCGCACATGTTTCGATGCCTACACCACAAATTGCTGCTAGTCCATCTGGTCCTGACACTGAACAATCGTCGACCCCAATACTGCCCCCTGCTACCACACGCCCAGTTAGTACAGGCAGCGTGAACGCTGCCACGGGTACTGCGCAACCAGGCTCTGCTACCAATGCCAGCGTGACCGGACACACGGCCTCCAATAACAATGCGCAGCTGCGCAACTTCAATCCCCACGAGGATCAATACGGTCCGCTTCCCCCTGGCTGGGAGCGTAGGATCGATCCCCTCGGGCGCACCTACTATGTCGATCATAACACTCGCAGCACAACATGGAACCGGCCATCGTCGAGTCAGACTGCCAACACTCACGCACAGGACGGCGTCACTAACGCGGCGCGCGACCAACACAATCGTCGTATTCTTGTAGACGATATGCTTGAGGCGAACAATTCAAATGTGGCGCGTAACTCTTCGGCCCAGGCCAACACCGCTGCTGCTGCGCTTGCCGCGAGCAATAATGTGACCACGTCGGGCGCAGGGCCCCTTCCCGCAGGCTGGGAGGAACGATACACGCCAGAGGGGCGACCGTACTACGTCGACCATAACACTCGCACCACGACATGGGTGGATCCGCGTCGCCAGACAATCATCCGTGTCATGGGTCCCAATGGACAAGGCACCGGCCTGCAGTCACAGTCGATATCTCAGCTTGGACCGCTACCCTCTGGATGGGAAATGCGTCTCACGTCCACCGCGCGTGTCTACTTTGTTGATCATAACACGAAGACGACAACATGGGACGACCCTCGCCTGCCTACATCGCTGGATGCAAACGTACCGCAATACAAGCGCGATTTCCGCCGAAAGCTTATCTACTTCAGGAGTCAGCCGGCCATGCGCGCACAGCCTGGTAATTGCCAGATCAAAGTCAGGCGTAACCACATCTTTGAGGACAGTTACGCCGAGATCATGAGGCAGACACCAAGTGACTTGAAGAAGCGGCTCATGATTAAGTTCGATGGTGAAGATGGTTTGGACTACGGAGGTCTCTCGAGGTGCGATCAAGCAGTTATGCTTATCCTCGAAGAATATGTACGTATGCTGATCTATGGCCTAACAGGGAATTCTTCTTCTTGCTCTCGCACGAGATGTTCAACCCATTCTACTGTCTGTTTGAGTATTCTGCACACGACAACTATACTCTACAGATCAACCCTGCGTCTGGCGTCAACCCTGAACATCTGAACTACTTCAAGTTCATCGGTCGGTGTCTCGGACTCGGCATCTTCCACCGTCGTTTCCTCGATGCCTACTTCATTACCGCCTTCTACAAGATGATTCTCAAGAAGAAAGTTACCCTTGCCGACCTCGAGAGTGTGGATGCTGAACTCCACCGTGGTTTGACTTGGATGCTGTAAGTTTTTTTCCTTTTGATGATTTATCTCTTTCTTATTTTATATAGTGACAACGACATCACCGATGTCATTGATGAGACGTTCACTACAACGGAGGAACGCTTTGGCGAGATGGTCACGGTTGAATTGAAGCCTGGAGGCGCCGATGTTCCTGTTACAGAAGATAACAAGAAGGAATACGTCGACTGTGTCGTCGAATACCGTATCTCTCGGCGTGTCAAGGAGCAGTTCGAGGCGTTCATGTCTGGGTTTAGTGAGCTCATCCCTCAGGACCTGATCAACGTCTTCGATGAACGCGAGCTCGAGCTGCTTATTGGCGGTATGTCTGAGATCGACGTGTAAGCCCCTTCTCCGAACACAGAAACTACCATTTTGTTGACCCTTGATGTAGCGACGACTGGAGTAAGTATACCGACTATCGTGGATATGAGGTCAACGACGAGGTTGTCCAGTGGTTCTGGAAGTGCATTCGTAGTTGGCCACCCGAACGCAAGTCGCGTCTCTTGCAGTTCGCGACGGGTACATCTCGTATCCCTGTCAACGGCTTCAAAGACTTGCAGGGCTCGGATGGGCCACGTCGGTTCACGATCGAGAAGTCTGGTGACCCAAGCCAACTGCCGAAGAGCCACACATGCTTCAACCGTATCGACTTGCCACCCTACAGGGATTACGAAACGTTGGAACAGAAATTGACACTAGCCGTAGAGTAAGTCTCAGTCCCTCTAACCTACTTATCAACAGCGCTAACTTTGCAACCAGGGAAACGGTTGGATTCGGACAAGAATAGGCTTGCTCTTTCGACTCTTAACTCATTGCATTGTATAACCACTGTCTGTGTTCTTCGTCTTCAATCTCTTTGAACGTATTGGATCGCCCCACCGCTCGTTCTTCACGTCCGCGTCATTCTCAACCGTCTTCAGTCCTGATCTATGCTTTATTCCTCTCACGCGCTTACCTTACGTATACGTAGGATTTAACCATGCCGCATGGTCTCTTCGCTGTTCCTTCATGTTTTGTTAGCTTTAGACGTTCTGGTGCGGATGCTCTGGAATGTATTTCGGGTGTCGTGCGGCGTCTTTTCGCCATCCTGGTGCAATTGTCTTTCTCTCGAATATAATACAAATCGTGACATAGCTCTAGGATTTGTCCTTTATGGCAAATCTACACTGCTGATGATGCATGACGATCAACCTCTCTTTGCTCTACAAGCCTGCTTCTTGCCTCAAGCACTACTGAAAATGTCTCGCTTGGACAAGGAAGATAGGGGGTTCTCTAGGTTGATTTTGTCCCAGCTGCACGCGCAGATGTCAGCTACGGCCAGTGTAAATGCAACGGGCAACACGCACAGCTCAAAGACGGGCGGGAGCTTGTCATAGTGCAGCTCTGGATAGTTCTCGCTGACGCTCTTCATGATCTCATCGAACACGATCTGCAACGGGAGAGCTTAGTGGGTCGAGGCTGCGGCAGGTCCCACAGTGACTCACAGCGTAGCCTCGGTCAGTCAAGTGTAACCCATCAGAGAGATACTCGCTGAGCTGCTCCTCGACGTGGCCGCATGCGTCCCAGAGCGCCGTCCACAGGTCGACGACGGGCACGCCGACCTGCTTGCCCACGTCGCGCACGGCCTGGGCGTACGTTCGGGTTTTCTCAAAGTTGCGGTCGAGCGTCTGGTTCTGCTCCGCGCGGTGCGCAGCCCACTGGTGGGTGTTCACGGGTGGGGGAGTAAGGAGGAGGATGCGCGTTACGGGGGAGTAGTGCGCAGAGGCAGAGTCGGTAACCGTCCGCACGAGCTTCGCGAGGTTGGCGGAATAGGCGGGGAGCGGAACGTACTGTGGCGTGCCCTCCGTCGCGGCATCGTTCGCGCCGAGCCAGATGGTGAGGAGGCGAACCTTGGGGACATGCTGCTGCTCGTTTTGCGTCGCGAAGCACTGTGCGATGGAGGGCGGTAGTAAGCGACATCTGGCTCCCACGTAGTTGAGGGGTGGTGGAATGACCAGCCTGGATAACGCACCTGCTCAAAGACGGGGATGATCCATTCCGTGTTATATCCCGACATACCACGGTTGATGACATCCAGCTTACGATTGTATGCGACTGTCTCGATGGTCAAGTCTTCTGATTTTATTTGATTATTAATAACACTCACAAGCCAACCGCTGGGCAAATCCGTGTGCCTCCCACCCGCCCTGGGTGAGGGAGTCGCCGAGTAGCATGATCGCGTCTTGGATGCTGGCAGACATGGTGAGAGAAAGAGGATATCGATTGTTAGTGGGAGACTTCAACGTCTGAGACTCTGGGCTGATAAATAGCCAGCTCGTACCGGGACTCCGAGTCCCGGGAGAGTCAAAGACGAAACCAAATGTTTGGACATGGTCAAGGATGGGTCCGACGACGAGATATGATCGCGATTGTGCCTCGCGTTCCCGACTCACAAGCCAATTCCGCAACTTTCTCAACCGTTCACCGATATTCCACCGGACACATTCGAATATCATCAAGCACACAGTTCAAGTTGCAGAAATAGAACATTACCACACTCTTTGGTAACATTTGGCACTCGCGCACCCAGCACCTCGAAAAATTCTGCATCCAGACGCATCCGATTCGTGACAAAGATAACCTGTAGTAGGGTGTTCACAGTAATTCTGTTCGTCTTCTTCGTTCTTCTCCACTGTATAGATAATCTCTGCACCATCTTCCTGGAGGATGGACTCATTGTACGTTTGTGATCTCACCGCCTTGCATCTTCTCAACTAGCATCTCCTCGACGTCCGACCATGACGCGAACTTGTAACCCCCGCAAGTGAACTCTGCGACATTTGGTATATATATCGTGGAAAGAACTGTGAAATGGTCATGGCAGATAGCCGCTACAAATGACCAGAGATCAGCTACTGCACACGCATAGAGCTGGTAGTTATGCCATGGCCTGTATCGAGCAGCTTTCGAAGCGGTTTTGCGAGATCGTTGCTCGGCTTCTCTACTGGGCATGAGTCGGCGTGAGAGAGAATGATCAGCATTCACCAGAGACCAGCAGACTGGTTCTCAAGATTGAAGAGGCATTCGTACTTGAGATGGCCTTACTACATAGTGATTTCTGAATTGGCGCGCTGTGTCCGGCTGCCCGGGAGTCACCGAACGCGAACACGTGCTAGACGCGATCCTGACTAAGCACAGTGTTGTTACGCCACACTCTCCATCCTGCCGCCACACTACTCGCAGAGCCCAGCTGGGACAAAAGGACTTCCTAGGTTGCATCTATCAGGCTGTGAAGAACACTGCGGTGCATCCTAATAAGGTCCGTCTGACTCGGTGTGTGACTTTTTGTGGCTGTTCAGTTAATGTTCGCCTCGTCGTACACCAGTATTGGCCACACAGCAGTCCCACTTTACACGTGTAATTTCTCTGGCCACGCATCCCACTGATTTATAAACGATGGGGAAGCCATATCAGCCGTCCTATTCTACGGCTTCATCAGAATGGGTGAGCAGCCAGTCACCCCGCCCAAGTCTCATCAATCCCTTCCTAAGACTCAGTCTGACACTCCCTTCGTTCGCAAGGCTACT
>NW_012133430.1:15528-33024 GCF_000313525.1 Fibroporia radiculosa | reverse complement strand
ATCGCCTAAGGGCGGAAGTCGTTCGAAGGGGAAATGTTCCATCCGATACGTGTCCACCACTGTCTTGTCGAGGAAAAAATACATCAAGAGCGATACGATAGACGCAGTCTTCTCTGGAGCTGGTGTCGGGGAAGGATTCTAATGCTATTATCGTAATCCAGGCATCAGGGACACAGGAAGAGGCAGACACCGGAAATATGTCACACCCTGGGATCGAGCGGGACATATCGCCGGGGAATGAGCAAAGGAACAATTACAGCAACAAGTGTGAGCATGGCGAGCTTCGCCCAGAGTAGTGTGCCCTCGGCCGCATCTACAGGGGTGAGTAGGACTGTCGCGAGCGGCCAGGCGTCACGGTAGATATAGCCAAGCCATGCAGATGCGAGAACGATCGCGAGATGGCGTGTCGTCGTGCCTATCGTCGAAGGCGCGGCGAGAATCGAATGCAGCGTAAGGAGCGAGGAGTATGTCTGTGTAGGATGTGAAAGAGCGTACAAGACCCGTAGCAGACAAGACGTACAAATGTTACACAGAGCGCGAGATGCAACCAAACAACGTTGGGCTGCAGTTTCTCTGTCATGTCGCCCCATCCTGTGGCGTATGCAGTGCAGATGGCCATTCCGAGCAGCACGAGACACCCCGCGAGCCGTACGGCATTGAAGATTTGGATAGATGTGTCGACTGGCTGCGGGCTCGCAGCCATGTCTGATGCTTCTATCACGTCGTCAAAATCGGCCTCTGCACTTTCACTGATTTTTTCAGCATTGGATTTCGAATAGAGTTTTTGGAGCGTAAATTGGAGAAGCAATACAAGTACGGATGCACACGCGATATAGCCGAGGATGGCGAGGGTATTTAGAAGACAGCCATAATTATAACGCGCGGGGTTAGTTTCCGTTGTACCACTGGCACGAACGTAGTAAACCAGTGTGTAGACCCTGCACCTGTTTCCGCCCAACACGGTCCAGCTGTTGCCATCCGCAACCACAGGCCTCAGCACCACCTGCCTCTCGACGCCCACCTTCGTGCCCTTGCCCAGATCATGGTAGTCTCTCTCCCGAACTGCAATCCAAACTGCCATTTCAGCCTTAAGCTGAACTCCTAAAGCCCGCGCGCAAGGCTGACATTATACAGCTCGATATTTAGCGACCGAGGGTGTACAGTCATCAAGGTAAGTATGGAGAACGCGGGCAACGCGAGTCTCATCGGCTAAAGTCGGTATCGTGATCGCGTTGAACAGATTGGCGCTGTCTATCGAGATAGAGGCTGTGGGCCTGACAGCAGATTAAGACGCTGTACAAGCTGGAAAAGCTGATAGGGATTCGATCAGGGGTATCATCAAAGCTGTGTATTGGACTGCAAGTACTTAGCTCCACAAATATAACACGATAGATTTGACAGAACGGCCGTGCAAAGCCGTACGACGTTCGAGACGAAGTACTCACGCGGGCTCATTGCCGTCACGGACACGTTTACTTGCTGCGGCGCCCCACCACAAACGGCGCACTGTCGCTCATCTTTGAACTGTACGGCAGAGTTCGTCAGTGCTATGTCGGCCGTAGCCTTAGTTGTCCCCCGCTTGTCGCACAAATGCACGGTCGCCCGCGCCGCTGATGATCAATAAGAAGGGCGGCCTTGCGCACGGATCTTGCGCAGCGGAGCAATAGGAACGCATTGGTCGCAAGCGCGAGTCCAACGACATTTGTCCTGAACTATGCTGGACCCTCGTGGGTGTCAGAGACAGGCAGGACGAAACGGAACTCTCACGTCTGCAAAGAATTACATGTCCAACGCGTCAATATCGCTGCTACATTAATATTCGGGCCCTACGGGAAGTGGTAGCGAGAGGGGCGGGCGGAAGGGTGCATACTACACTGGCGGATGGGAGCGGGGAGGTTAACGGGGTACTAGGGCAGGGATGCAAGAAATAGGCAGGCGCTTGCTTCTCGCTTACGTGCGCACCACTTGCCCAAGGCAGCACAGCGCGTACAGTAAACTTTGGCCAGTTGGTCACTACCACATCACATCGGTCGGCAGTTTCAATCTCGGTCGCACCTTCGCCCCCAACAGCAGGAACGACGCTCAACATTATACCGACTTTCGCGTGCACGTCTGGCTTTCGAACCTTCCGCGCTGCTACTACGCGCGGCTCCTCTCGGCTATCCACCTCGCCTGCCGCCGCCTGAAGGCCAGCAAGTCTCTTCATCATGAGCTTCGCATAAAACGGGGGAGAGTCACCGTGCGGCATGAGTGTGCAACATATATGGTACGTGTGCATTGTTTGTTGACCAAGAGACTGCCCCCGGGGTTGCCCGCTGCTCATCTGTCGCCAAAGATACTGTGCATGGAGGGTATGCATTAAGATTGTGCTGTTTGAGCCCTCTACGTCACAACAGGAGTAGGAATTGCGGTTTCAGTCTGTGCATCACGCGGCAACTGTTGCTGCCCATGGTGTGCACTCCCCTTGCAACTATCCATGCCTTCTGTACAGCCCACCTCGGTACCGTCCCTGGGAAGGAAGCTCGTTTTGTCCGAAGATCAGTCGGGTCAGTTGATTGCGCAGAAGCGAGCGCCACTGCATTGCATTCCAGAGACGGCGCTCTCTGCGAGCAATGTATACGCAAAGATCCGTGCCTCCTTCCGTACCATGCGCAACCTGAGGCCTGAGATACTGTCCGTACTGACAAGGAGAAGTAATAAGAGACTGTTTGACAGCTTGTGATGCGAGCGTGATATAATAAGTCCTTGCCAACACGGTTTGCAACCATCCTCTGCACACCGGCCCACTGCTATGATTTCGACTCTGGATACTGCCAACACTGCACGCCCGCTGCTCATCGGGGTAGCCTTCTCGCTCGTGTGCTGCACCTCGTCTCAATCCGGTTGATATCATTACCTGACCGGCGTTGCTATTTAGGTTTTATGGTGCATTGTGCGCGCAGGTCCTGTACTATACATGGCACTACCCAAAGGACTCGCCCCGACTCAAAAGCATGGTGGGTTCCATGTTCTCCCGTTGTTTTGGTGTCTTCATCTGTGTTATATAGGTCTTATGTATATTGTATGTGGATGTGCTGACTTTGGTTAGATGTCTCGGAGCTAAGCCATGAGCAGTATACTTGACACTATCTCCATGGCCTTGGATATTGATGTGGGTCTTAAAGTTTGGAATTGAACCTGATGTTTATTAGTTGCTAGTGTCTGTATCAAATGGTCATTCAACCGCAGGCCTCTCTGGCAAGTAGGTTCCTGTTACCTAGGTTGGTGTACGCCACACTCATCATCATGTCAATCATACTCATGAAGATTTACCATCAGCTCACTTGGTGTCAGTTGCTATTTGTTATATTTTACCAGTTTCAAACCTGCTCTGCAATAGATTGAATATATCTTTTCAGTAAGAGATTGATAGTATGAACCAGTGATTATTAACAATGCTTAGTCAATTATGATTTTCATTGTTCAAATGTGAGTTGTCATATTGTTACTTGGAGTTGCATAGCTTTGGCTAATCTGTTCATCTTAGATACTACATATATATGATTTGGCTATGTGAGCACATGTTCCTTTTGTTATGCACATTGATGTAATCTATTCTCTATAGTGTCTGCAAATACCAGAGCTAATACTTCCATATCAGTTGTAATGGTATATTATTGGTAACAAGCCTGTTGTGCTTTGCTAATATAGCCACTGACAGGGGGCAGTAGCATTAGCATCATGTGGTATGAGATGTGCCTGTTCATTTTTTTCATGCAACTTGCTGATCAGTCACAATGCTTAGCCTCAGGCTGTGGTTTGTTATCTCAACTTTCTCTTACTATGTGAACTAAATACTTGTGTTATTGGTATAGCTAATGGATACTGGGGGTAAGTCCTGTTATGATAAAACAGAATACTCTCTTTTGGACTTCAAAAGCTAAGTTTTGTTTTAGACTGGCATATCCTACTATTCCAGAAGTGTTCATTGTATCTCAGGTACTATTTTTATTTTATGTTGTATAATACTTGTCATATTCAGTAAATTCTGCAGAAATCAGGCACTGTTCAGCCAGTTACAGCCACAGTGACAGATATATATATTGCACTGGCACTCATCTGGATATTAAGGCATGAGTCTTCAGGTTTGAAGGAGTAAATTTCATATGTTCAGTATGATTTTGCATCACCTAACTACTTTTGGCCAGTGCCAGAAGTCTTGTTAACAAGCTGATTTTATTTATTATCAATCGTGCAATCTTGACAGTGTATGTTCTTCTTTTGCATGACAAATTGTCAAGATTATTAAATTTAAGTATACATATATAGCACTTTACAACTTGGAATTGTAATCATGGCAAGTATTTTTAATGAGCAAATATATTCCAGCTATATTCATCACTTTGATAAAGCTTAAAAGTATGAGCTTACACACTGCATACTGGGTTATCTTTCATTGTGTGGGAACTAGAGGTGTGTTAACTGAGCTTATTTGCAAGCATGGCTATAAACTGATTCTCTCAGCATATGTAAATTCACTAGTTGCAATGTAACTATATCATCATCAGCATCATCATCTCTGTTTCTCAATGATGCTAATACAAGGTTTTACAGGCTCAATGCAAGACATTATTTTCAAGATGTAAGGCATTTAAATTATCGTGTTTCAGAATATCTATTGAAGACTATTGTTAGATTGTGGACACGGAAACCACTATGCATAACCAATGATGCTCTTGGGCACAGTGAATATTTGTGTTCTTGTTGTACTGCAAGATATCTAATGCCAGGACTTTAATACCAAGCCTATATGTTATATTCCTAGATCATATAATACAGGTTTGATTTGTACATACATTAGTGACTTGCCAGAAGGAATTGACTTTGAGTTTGGATCAGACATGCATTGGAAGCTTTATATTGTATTGGGCTTAGAGTTTTCACACAATCATATATATTATAATGAAACAGGGATGGAGCATCAAGTAACAGGAAATGAGAAATTGTGCATACAATATATGTCAAATCAATGTTCTACAGCTTCCTGCTATGGCATACAGCTTTTCTCTGTCGCCACTTTCGTCCACAAGAGCACGAAGCAGACTCTTCTCGTCCTTCAACAGTATATCAGGTTTCCCAAACTCAACCTGATCACAGATCAGTATATGCTACTCCATGAATCATACATAATGCTTACAATGCGGCCTGCGTCGAGCACCATCTGTGGATCATTAGGTGCTTAGTTGCACACGTATCAAACGCAACAACAGTTCGACTCACAATCTTGTCAGCATCCATGATCGTCTGTAGACGATGCGCAATGGTCAGCACCGTAACACCCTTGTCTAACTCTTTCCGCAGCGATTCTTGAATAACGGTGTCTGTTGCATAATCTGCGGACACTTTGTCAATGATATCCCAGACAAATCTCGGGCAAGCCTCTCACCAATCGCAGACGTTGCTGAGAAACTATCAGTCAGTCTGTGTTCGCTGAATAAGTGGGCCATGACATACCTTCGTCCAGAATCAGCAGCTTGCTCTGTCGCACAATCGCTCTCGCAAGCGCCAAGATCTGCCTCTGTCCCACCGATAAGTTGCTGCCACCACTGGAGATGTGTGTATCAAGAGTGATTATATTTTCGTCAATGTCCGTCTGGAGTGCAAACAAGCCAGCTGAACGAAGGGCGTCGTTCAGTATAACGTCATCATATCGCTCGAATGGATCCAGATTCTGGCGTAAAGTGCCACTTAGTAGCTCGGGCTGCAAGGCGTCAGCGGTCGGCACAAAGAGAGAGCTGCGCGATCTGCGCACCACTTGGGGAATGATGGTAACATGCGACCTGAGCGCGTCTAGGTTGATACTATCCGTCGGGATGCCGTCATAGTACACTTTGCCTTCTGTGAGGATGCATCGCAGAAGGGCCAATGTCAGAGAACTCTGAAGATCAGGTCAGTGACGGATCGCGGCCGATGATACGAAACGTACTTTTCCGCTACCAGTACGTCCGACTTGACACTGATGTGAGTACAGCGTAACACACTATACGTTTGTCACTCACCGATTCCGACACGTTCCCCGGACTTGATTTCAAAGGAGATGTCTTCCAAAACTCGTGGGCCATCCTGACAACTCTATGAGCTGGTGCACATTGTAGTTGCGAGATATCTTACAGGAGAATAGCGTGCAGATAAGCTTTGAACCCTGAGGCCTCCACTGGCAGGCCAATATGCTGGAGGCACGCCGTGCTCGGTCGGCTTGGGTTCTTGCTCGATTTCCAGATATTGTTTTACACGTTCAAGGCTATATCCTCTGTAAGACTCAGCAGGGACCTTTCAGAGCGGCCATACCTGTTACCTAGTCTCTGGAGCTGTCAAAAACGGCGGTGCGAGGCATACACAATCACTGACCAGCAACCTCAAGCATATTGTACATCCTGACAACATGAAGGATCAAATTGCTGAAACCAACTGAGTCATCATCAAAAGGGGTTACTGCCCCGCATGCAGCGTTTACGGACCTGCCATGTTCAACGTAAAACCTGTATCTGACGCAGATGAGCCCCCGTAGACAAGATATGCTGCCAGACTGGTGGAAAACATTGCGCCAAGCACGTCGATACGAACCGATATCCATCTGCAGTCATGAGTCAGACGCACCATCAGACAGACATAGCGAACAAAACTACACACCGATTTAGGTTGTTGAATGTTCTCGAGGCCCTCGTGTACTTATCGATACGCTTAAAAGATTCCTTTCTAAATAAATCCTGCGCACCGTAGGCCCTAATGGAGACTGTAGGATTGTCCAATCACACCATTTTCGATATGTTTGACGAAGACTCACTTAGACCTGTAAAAGCAGCACCAAAAAGACCGAGAACTGGGGCACGAGCATTGCTTATTTCACGCTTGACAGATAGCTGTGCCTTCATGTATACTTGACCCATCCACGTCCCGGCTGCAGCGAGGAACGTTCCCGGGAAAACGAAGATCGGTGACATGGCGACAACGGCTACGAGTTTGACCAGCATGCACATCGTCATGTTCATGAGAATGCCCGTGAATTGCCCAACGGTTGTGTCAACTAGAAGATGAAACTAGATCAGTCAGGCGTTTCCAAAGATTTAGACACGTTAGCATACTCGAATCCATGTCTTGAGTGCACCGTGTTATTATCCGTGATGCGGGGGTTTTATCGAGCCATCTGTAATATTTTAACCCAGCGAGATAGATATTGTCAGAAACATTACCTGAGTGTTGTCCCAAGCACGGAAGTGATTAAATCCTTATGAATCTTTCTTGATGCTCGTTGTATACCCACGGCATTGACGAGAGCAAATACGACGTCAGTCAATGCAGAGATAAGGATGACGATCGCGTATACCCCGATGTACCTAAAAGTATCATCATTGAAAATGTTTCTGCTGTTAATGGGATAGTGTTACTCACGAGAGGGTATTGACTCGTGATGCATCATTTATTTCATACTGTTTCGCCCAATAACCAAGATACCATATCTGAGCATTATACGCGAGCTCAGTGACGACTAGAAGACTCAAGCAGCCAGTCCAGAACAGGATGCGGTGCTTTCCTCCCCAACTTGCGAGATAAAACCTCACTGAAACGCTATCAGCGCAATAGACCACTCAGATAGACTGGACATACATACTTGCCGGCCAGCCTACGTGTCCTACGGCAATTTCCTCCGCCACAACAAGCTTCCCTACGATTTTCTTCGCCTCCTCTTCTTGCTTCTCTTCCTGGATATCCATTTCAGCTTTCTCGAGCGCTTGGCGCTCTTCTGCGACCTCTGCAGCAAGCTTCTGGTCATGCTCCAGGGCACTCAGCAGGGAGCCCTGGCTAGAGATTCGACCCCCAGCGAGGGAGACAACAAATTGGGAGATGGGATTGGTAATAGTGACATTATGTGTCTAGATGTAGAGCGAATGAAGCTAGCTGAACCCCGGAGCGAAAGGGTACGCACCACTAAAAGAACAGTGCGGCCCTGGATAAGATCTCCCTTGAAGCATTTTTCAACAATCCACCTTGCCGTGTGAACATCGAGAGCAGCCAAGACCTAAAAGTGTTGCAAGTTGAGATGTGCTGGTCTAGAGAACAAGTAGTGAACACTCACATCGTCAAGTAAAAGGATCTCCGCAGTGGAGTACACGGCGCGGGCAAGAGTTACTCGAGCCTGCGCATGAATAACGGTCAGTATTAAAATGGCTTCTTACAACGTGCTGATACCTTTTGACCGCCACTGAAAACCAACAATTAGCTACGCCTATGATGACGTCCGCAAAATGTACCTCAAAGTTATACCCTTCTCTCCGACCTCGGTCTGATCTCCTGCATCAAACAAATCAAGGTCTCGCTGCAGACCACACTGAGTGATAACTAGAAAAAGCTCGCATAAGCAGTTGCGAAGACTTGAGTTAGTTCCACTCACCTTTGTGGTATCGCTCTTCGTCATACGGAGTACCAAAGAGGATGTTGTCCTAAAGCCAGTCAACTAGGCTCAGCACAGGTAGGTACCGATTAGCCTGCACATCACTCACTCTAATGGTTTCATTCTGTACCCACGACTCCTGCGCGGCATATGCAATGCCGCCCGAGCGCGGAAGATTGTAGAACGAATCTGGACCAGCTGGGATGTAATGCATCTCTCCTGTCAAATGATAGTTGATAGCCTCAGCGTTTGTCGCCCAATTTCCACGAGACAACTCACCTAGCAAAGCCATCAACAGTGATGTCTTGCCGGACCCGGTTGGACCAACTATGAGATTGATACTGCCGCGCTGGAAGTGCAACTCATCTTCAATGCGGAGGATGAAGTTCCTCCGCAACGCTCCCGGAGTCGACGGGTTGCTGTCAATTTGGTCATTTGTCCATGTGAAGGAGGCATTCCGGAAGCCGATGGCGTCGGCATGCATATTGGGCACGAGTAGGGTAAGTTCAGTCCTCATTGCAGGCTCCTCGCCAAAGTTGTCGAGAAGCTCGGTCTGCAATAATCGTGTAAGCTTCATGGTGGGGCATGATACGTCTACACAGACCTTGTGCATAAACTCGTTGATGCGATCCAGAGCAACACGCACTATAGCGAGGGTTATCGAGGAATGTTACATGAAAAGGGCGCACAAATGTACCTCGCACAATACCAGGCAGGAAACCGAAGATCAAACCCAACTGCATGCTGAACATCTCAAATACTACGCAAACTTTCAACACGGACACAGTATGAGATCATGCATGACCTACCTGCCATTGACGAGAACACAGTGGATGCTGCAGGAAACGTTTCAGTTTCAAACGCGGGTTGCGCGACTACAGAAAAATCTCACCCGAGAGTTCGTGTTTGAATACCATCGTCTGAAACAGTGTTTAGTGACACACAGGAAGTCGACGAATCACTCACGTAAGTCACAAAAGTAATCAACATTGTCATGAGGGGAATGACATGGCTATTCATTTCGTCAAATCAATATCAACTTGCCGCAGATGAAAAGTCAATAGTGTTAAACACGCACTTCATACTCTGGATGAGGATGTCCCACAGTTTTGTGCGCATAATCCATTTCAATTCTGTTTCTCGTTTCTCTGTGAGCTGTTGTGTGAGACGCGACTCCCAGCCAAACAACTTGACCATCCGGATGACGCCGAGGGCTGTACAAGCTTAGTATGCCTTTTCTCAAGTCGCTGTTGAACGACTCACAGTCAGTGACGCTCTGCACCCGCGCATCGGTCTGCCGACGTCCAAATCAACATGCAGCGACGCTGGGAGACCGCACGTCTTCGTACCTTCTTCATTTTCTCTTCCTGGACAGACCCAGACTTGTTCGCGACGACGCCGGGAAGAGGTAGCGTAGCGATGATGACGACGAGCCCCGCAAACGCACTGTGCAGACACAAAACCATCGCGTCAGAAACATGAAACGCGCAGAAGCGCCTCACCACCAGCAGAATCGCACCTTACGCCAAGGATGTCGTACAGGAACCAAACACAAAGCACAATCTGCAACGGTATTTGAACCGCTGCACAGTGACACCCACACCAAAGATGACGGGGTTGAACGTTCGCCACAAACAGTGCATACGAAGTGGCGCACCAAAATAGAAGACGCCTTGCCCCATCATGAGCGCCCCGACATCCGTCGTGATGAGGTTGTTGACCTTCCCAACGGCATTCTTACCCATATCTTCTTCTTTGCCCTCGTCGCTCTTGTCATCCTTCTTTCCCTTTGCGGGAGGCCCCTGCGCGGATGCCGCATTCCCGTCCTCAGACGGCGCCTTCGCCTTTTGCTTTCCCTGCGTCGAGCCCGCATCTATATCTGCAGTGAGGGTAGTTGTGGACGCGGCATCGTCCTGCTCGGAACTCCCCGAGCCCGAGCCCGACGCAGCGTCGGGCGAGACACCGACCTGTGGCTGCTCCTTCTCTTTCGTCTCGGAGTCGGAGGCGGCGTCAGCCTTGACGCGCATGCGGAGCGCGTGGTCAAACACGAGCTGCGTGAGGATCGCCTCCATGCGGACGAGCGTCCGCGTCTGGATGCGTCGGTCAGCGTGAGGGGGGAACGACGCAGGAGGGGTCGCACCCAGATGTATGCGAACCACGAGTCGAAGACCGTTCCGAGTACGGGGCCAAAGAAGAGCCACGCAATCCACAGCCAGGGGCGGACAAATACGTCCGCGCCATCGGACTCGAGGTACCTAGTGGGCGTCAGGATCGAGCGGCGGACGACGGGAAGACATGAGCGGGGGGGCGACTAGAGACGCGGCGTACCAGAGAAGGTTCCGGATGCCCAACGGGCTGGCAAAGCGTGCGAGCGTCTGTGGGCGAGGGGGCAGTCAGCGTGGGACGGCAAACGGCTCGAGTGGGAGAGACATACGAGGAGAGTTAGCATGATACACATCATGATGACATCGAGGCCTGCAGCAGGAGAGGAATTCTTCATGGCTTGGTCGAAATACTCAACTCTCGCTTTCAATACTCACGGAAGACTCGGAGGAATCCCCAAAGGATGTGCCTCCCTTTCTTGCTGGACTGGAACGGATCCAGCTCCTGTGGAATGCTATGAGCTTCTCGCTATGGATGTTAAAATTCATACGACCTACCGGGAAGCTGCGCTTCATGAGGTTCGACGCTCCATCGTAGTCACCTAGGGGCGGGAGCCGCTCCAACGGCAGGTGTTCCACCTGATATGCCTCCAGTACCGTCTTGTCGAGGAAGAAGTACATCGAGAGCGACGCTATGGACGCAGTCTGCTCCGGAGCTGGTGTCAGGGAGGGGTTCTGATGTGATCGTTGTAGTACAGGCATCAGCAACTTAACAAGAGACGGGGACGTCGGGAAATTGATAACACACATTAGGATCGAGGGGAACATATCGCCGGGGTACGAACAAAGGGATGAGCACAGCGGTAAGCGTAAGCATGGAAAATTTTGCCCAGAGTAACATGCCCTCTGCCGCGTCCAGGGGGGTGAGTAGGACTGTCGCGAGCGGCCAGACGTCACGGTAGATGTAGACAAGCCATGTGGACACGAGGATGAGCGTGAGATGGCGCGTCGTCGTGCCTGTCGTCGAAGGCGGAGCGAGTACAGAATGAAGCGCAAGGAGCGAAGAGTATATCTGTTGTTCAAATATATAAGAGGTCATGCGGGGTCCATGACGGACGGACACTTACGTATGTTGCACAAAGCGCGATCTGCAACCAAACACTGTTGGAGATGGCCGTGGGCTGCACGTCTGTCGCGTCGCCCCAAGCAGCGAGGTATGCAGTGAAGATGGTCATTCCGAGCAGCGAGAGGCATGCCGTGAGTCGTACAAAGTTAAAGATGCGGATGGTCGCGTCGACTGGCTGCGCATCCGCGACTGTTGTCTCTGCTACTTCTGCCGCGACTCCCTCGTCGCCAGTCTCCGTGCCTCTATTGTGTTTTTCAGCATTGCGTTTGGTACGGACTTTTTGGAGTGCAAACTGAGAGAGCAGCGCGAGTACAGATGCACACGCGACATAGCTGGGGATGGCGAGCGTGTCGAGGAAATAGCTGTGAGTACAACGCGTACAGTTAGTCCCAGTCGCTCCAAGTGAATTTGAAGCGTAGACCGCTCACCTGTTTCCGCCCAACGACTGCATCGCCATCATGGTCCAGCCACTGCTACCCACAGCGACAGGCCCCAACACTACCTGTGCCTCCACGTCCGCCATCGCACCTTCGCCCAGATCATAGTAATCACTCTGTCGCTCTGCAATCCAAGCTGGCATGTTGGCCTAGAGCTGGACTTATCGAGACCGCGCGCAAGGCTGGTGTTATATGTTAGCGCGACATCCGCGCCGAGCATCTGCCAGAGTGTGATGTTGCGACGCGGTTGGCAGACTGGCGCCAAGCATCGAGATAGAGGCTGTGGGCCTGAGAACGTGCGAGGACGCTCTCTAGCACCGGACTGGGCCAAGCCGATAGACAAGCTGGAGAGATTTGACGAGGGAGCCAATCAAGATTGCGCATCAGACAGAACGTTCTCCATACTTTGCTAGACTCCGTGACGGTTTATGATGGCGGCCATGTGGGGGATCAGTGGCAATGGTTACTTGGATCACTTCAATTGATCAACGTTGTCCCATTTGCATCACAGGCGCAGTGATGCATCTTTATTGACAGCTATTAAAAGTGTGTAGATTACGAGAAGTAAGGGCGAACGTGAATAACGTACGGCTGGATCAACTTCAATGTGCTGGCGTATTGTTCAAATAGGTTCAGGGATACCAGCTTAGGATAGTGCACATCACTTGAAACGAGTACTAATCAGAGAGGAGAACCCCACAAAAAAGGTGGTTTCAGCAAAGAGTCCAATTTCAAACATGTTTGCCGGACCAATGAGCGAGCTCACCGCCTGAGCTTGAGGTACCCGAGCTCGCCTAAGGCGTACTTGCAGATGGGCCTAGCCTGCATGTCGATCGCGATCGAAGGGCTTCCCCTGGTTTCGAGTTGATCTCGGATGCCATGGATACAGTCGCGCATAAGTGATTTATAAGTAAGTTCCTGAAACTATACGGTATAGAAAAGTAATGTATGTTAGCTGCTCGTGCACTCTCAGACGATACCTGGAAAGCACCCATATCTCCACTCTAGGAAAGGTTCGGACGGGCTCGAAGTGCTTGCCTTCACGAATCTCTAGAAGTTCCTGGCAGAGTGTGCAGCATTCATGAAAACATGAAAAAAAAAACCCCCCCCGAAGTAGACGGATTTTAGATGGGAGGATGAACCTGAATAAGAGGAGGAAGGAGGGGAATGAATAGATGGTCGTTCGAGAGCGAATCGAGACATAACTCCGCCTAGTTGAAGCCGATGAACACCATGGAACGTCGGACCACGTACACTGGACCTACTGTCACTGATATCACCACACGCCAGCTATGCCCACAGGTCCACACTACACACATCACTTCTATTCACTTCCCGGCTCTCGAACGACGAGATCGCACTCTTGATGTACAACAACAACTCCTGTTTGCTTGTTGCGGTATATATAAGTGCAGACTTGATCATCATCATCATGTTTGAGTGCCCTATGTGGATCCGACACAAATCGGGCATTCCGCGTGCCTATGCAGTCGATGACCTAAAAGGACTGCAAATACAGCGCCAGCGTGGTTAGACGGAGGACGATGTTCTCATCTTCCTTAGGCTCAACCCAATAGTTGCAATATTTGAGTGGGCAGAAATACATGCTCAGGCCGCAACGGACCGACAGTCCGGCGACTTCTCGTCTGTAGCCAATGCGCTACTCTATGCTCATACCCTCTGGCGCAAAAATGCATTCAGGCAATTCTGCTCCGACCGCCACCTCATAGAGGCGAAAGTTATTCCTGGTAACCCGGCTTGGGACTAACTCTTTACAGAGTACAAGGTTGGTTATGTCGCCTCACGCATTGTGGAATCGTGGAAGACTGAACCCGACCGCTACCCACCACCCGCGTTCCTCGAGGACGTTGACTATCCAATGGGCTATATCCTGCCTCAAGTTGAGGGAAGGGATGTAGGCAGTGCCGAATCTGGCTGAATACCGGCCATGACGAGTTACACCGTATTTACGTCTCTATGCACTTTACATGTATCTCTTGATACGGATCATAAACAATTTGAGTATGAAAACAAAGATCATCATCATCATTCGCAAGTCTCGAGAACCGGCGTGATGAGACATGCTGTGACCCACACCTCGTGACCGCGAAGAGAGTCGTAACACTGCTGTTGTCACGCACATCATGATATCGACTGCGCCGACCGTCTCAGATTCACCTTTGCGCACGCACGGTACGGTTCGCCCACGGAATGCACTGCCGAATGCGCATGCAGCGCACCCGGCTCTGTGGATACGCAACACCAGCTCGTGCGCCCAGCCCTCTCACGCTTCCGCCTTTGCGCGTTCGTCGGGGTTGTGTTGGCATGGAACGCGAGGCTCGTAAGTGCTATACTATATGTACACTCAGTGCGCTTCGGGTCGTCAGACGGGCCAGGTCCGGCTTGGGCGCGTACTGTTGGCAGCCACCACAGCGCGCCCAGAACGCGGCGGCGAAATCTGAGACGGCCGGACCATCGTCTTGCGTTCTCTACTAATTGATTACTAGTTGATTCTCGAGGCAGCTACTGACAAGTAATCGCCTTGTGCGCTAGATGAAGTGATGGGTGCGCCCCCTTCTTACTTCCAGCGATACCAATGTCGTCTCGCAAACTTTTGCGCCCTTCAGGTTGGCTGTCCTACTGCTGCACAGCTCGATTCTCTCCGCCTTGCACACACACGTGCACACGCATCGCACAAAAAACAGCGCGTCCTCATATAACGTGCACCATGCCAAACGTATCAAATCACCATATTTGCTTATATATCGACAAGAGACCTCTGGCTACGAGGTATGGGCGGACGGGGACAAGACGGAGGCCGAGCGTGCGGCGACAGGCGGGAGAGCAACATTAGAGAACGACAAGACAGGAGCGACTGCAGTAACGATCGATGAGGAGACGCAGCTGCAGGTGCGGCGTCAGCCCAGCTGTGGCACACGAGATGGAACGCGGGCATTACCACAGCGGACACCGTCCATTTCGGGATCCAGATCGGTCGCAGGGCGACGCCTACATGCCATCTGGGAAGGGAGTGTTACCCATGTTGTCGGCAGCCTCGGACGCGGCGACCTCGACGGCATCTTCAGCTGCGGACTCCAATGTAGACCCCGCGGCATTGACGATGCCCTCCGTGGCATTGACGACGTTCCACACGGAGTTGGAGATGCTCTCCGTGGCGTTGGGTGCGTCTCTCGCTGCGAGTCCCCGAGCGGCGCTCGCCTTGCCGCCGTCGTCGAGGCGGAGCGCGTTGGCCTGGGCTCTGGCGGACCCGGGGGAGGCGATGTCGTTTCCGGACGCTGTGGGGTGGGCAAGGGCGGAGATGGCGAGGCCGAGGCCGAGGAGGGCGAGGACGCGGGTGGCGATCATGGTGTTGACTGGCTGGGCGGTGGGGCGGATGCAGATGGTTAGGCGAGAGCGCGGGAAGGAGCGTGTGTGGTGGGGCAGGAGAGGAAAGACTGCAAGACCGGGGCTCGGTTGAGGACAATGAGTGGCGGCCTCGCGGTATTTAAGCCCTTCGCGCCCCTCCCAGCGGCCGTCGCGGCCGCGCAGCGCGTCCCGGAATACGCTTTTCTCTCCGCGTATGGGCGGCGCTCGCGGCCGAGCGCAAAGCGGGCAGAAGCGGCGGCGGCGCAGTGGCGCACACATGTCGTCGCCTCCCCTGCGGCCGCCCCAACCAGGATTCCCCCTTCGCGCTCGACTGCGGGCAGCTGGGGACCGGATTGGCAGACGGCCTGCTCCGGCGGTGCGCCACAGAGACGACCCCCCTGCCTCCTCGGGCGCGGGCCCTGCCTTGCGGGCCCTGTTTCGGGGTGACGTCCTCGCCCTCGTCTTCGTCTTCGCCTCGTCTCTGCCTGTGGCGCTGCGGTGGTGTGTTCACGCGCTGCCATTTTCCGGCGGCATCAGCGACTCGGATGGCCGACGACTGCCGGACAAAGGACCGCGTCAGACACCGAGGGCTTCAGTGGGAACGCCTCGCCCAAGCACGCTCACGAGCATCCTCGGGCGCGCCGCCCGCGGGGCCGGTGGCGCGACAGCATGCTTGCGCACGCGGCCGTCGGGTGCGATCCAGCGCTGTGGCTGCTCTTGGGGTAGCGGGCTGCAATGGATTTGGCGGACGCTGCGGGAGCAGGGGCTGCGAGCTGGGATGGACGCGGATTCTCGGGCAGGCCGGACGAGGCTTGAGGAGAGTAGCCAGGGGCCCAAAGGGAACGAAGGGGAGAGGAGAGTAGATGCGTCTGCGTGGAACCAGCTAGATGCGCACCTTTGACGGGCATGGAGGATCCGGTGGCTCACATACATGCTCGCGAAGCTGCGTCACTTGTGGACAGGGCAGTGCGCAACTCACCAACGTCGTGGCCCGCGCGATGCATGCCGAGTCCTACATCGCAGCGCTTACAGCCATTTTTGTGGCGCTGCACCCATGCGCGGCGGCCTCGCGCCGCCATCCATGTACTCAAGTGCTCAAGGCGGCGCCTTGGTCGACATTCAATACCCCACCTCTACATCTGACTCCAACTGCAACGAGAGCGTGGGTGTATCTCTGTTCAATCCCCGAGCGCGATGCCACTTCGCCCCTCATAATCTATCGACTAGTATCGACTCGCATCCAGAGACTAATGGTAGGGAAGCCCAAAACGCTCCTAACTCGCGCAGGACGAACTCAAAATACGGTCCATGGTGCGCTAAGCGACGCCAACCAGTATGTTCCATCGCATTGCACATGGCAGTTCATTCGCTAGTGCAGGAGCGTCTCCATCCGAAGCTTTTCTAGAACGCAAGAGGGGTGAGGCAGCAGGTGCGCTCAGCTGTCGCCTGCTGCCTATTTCACTGTGCAACTCGAATCATGGGTATGTCGCGCGGACAGACACGACGCACGGCAAGTGCATACAATTCGCGATCTTACATAAACAAGCTCGCTGGATCCGTGTGGTATCAGGATGGTAGCTATAGCGAATCATGGAGGCCGACGGCACGGGCGAGAAACGAGAAATGCGAAACAAGGAGAGCGGCTCGGACAACAAGAGGGCGGCAGCGACTGCACGCGAGACAAAGACGAAGACGACTGCCGATGCATGAGTGCCTGTTGGTCGACGCGCGATGCGAAGGGGCGCGGGACTTACCAGACTTGAATGCATCCATGATCGTCGCGCGCTCCGATCAGAGCACCACGGAGATGGGGGTACAGCCGATGCCGACGAGACCTGACGAAAGATCGGTACAACGCGGACGAGGAGAGTCAGCGGGTGCTCACCGCCCAAGTAGTTGTTCTCGCAGCAGACGGGGGCGCTGGTGCAGCTGCTGCCGCCGAGGAGGGAGTCGTCGCCGCAGCCGGTCTCGAGGGTCTGACCCGCACGGTGGGCTTCGGTGGTGTCACCGAGCGTGGCGTCGATGAGGTTGTTTGTG
>NW_012133430.1:9188-15276 GCF_000313525.1 Fibroporia radiculosa | reverse complement strand
GGCCGCCGATGGACTGAGGGCGGGCGAGGGAGGGTGTGGTGAGGGCAAGGGCGAGGAGGGCGAGGATACGGGTGGGGACCATGGTGCTTGCTTGGACGGGTGTGGGCGGGTGTGTGGGAGTGGTGGGGAAGAGCGAAGGCTTGGAAGGGGGTAGTTAGAGGCTGCGCGGTTTTTAAGCTGGGTGCTGTTCCACTTCCTTCTCTGTTTCTTCCTCCTTTTTGTGCAGTCGTGGGGTGTGATCGGAGGAAGCGAGGCGGGGGTTCGAATGGGGTGGCGTGCGGACTTGACCGGGGATGTTTTTGCAGCCTGGGCGTGCGCAAAATTTCCTTCCTTGTGCATCCCCCGCGCGTCGGGATGCAGCGTGACAGCAGAGAAATCACGCGCACGTCGACGCAGTCTGCCTGCGATATCCCCGGTCGATCGATTCTGACAGCAAAGCGACCTCCGCCGTCAATCGACCTTTTGTGCCAGGCTGCCTGCGACCGTCGTCCTCTCCGTCCTCCCCACCGCACACCCGCCAATCGCGCACACGACTCGACGATGCCCGGGCGGGTCGCACATGATCTGCGCTTCCCCTTCTCGCTTTTGACGTCATCGCAGACACTTTGTGTGCCAGCCCACGTCTTCTCGTCACTCTTTTTTTCTTGGAGCCTTGTCGAAGCCCGGCGCCCGCGACGAGAGTTGACGTTGTGCCTCCATTCGAAGCCCAACCGTCCGCGGACACCGTGATCGCTGCAGGACCCCGCGCGTGTCTGCGGATATTGCTGCACGGACGGCATGCAACTTTGAGGCAGCTTGTGCTGTGGCGGGCGGGTTATGTGGTTGAGAAGACGGCGCTCGCAGTAGTAGCTCTCGCCGGCCAGACGGAGGGCAAGTATCTGCGCAGGTGCAGGGCACAGCGGGATGGCGTGTGGACGGACATGTGTGCCACTGGGATCCTGCTGAGATCCGCAGGGACACTGGCAGAAGCGTACGTAAGCGGGCGGGGGCGGGGGCGGGGACAGAAAATCGCTCTTGGCTTCTGCGGGCTCCTCGGACGCCGCCTCCCCCTCAGCAAGCCCGAAGGGCAAAATGCGCAATTCGAACGGCAACCCCCCGCCTGGCGCAATCGAGGGTATGCCATGGGACTCGCGGTACGTGTCTGCCGGCTCGCACTGACCTGACGCGGATGCGCAGAGCCAGGCCGCTGCTCTGCTACGACGGCCGATAAAAGGCTCGCCCTCCCCGCCGATCCGCTCAGTCACCGCCTCTCCTCTCTCACCCACCTCGTCAGTCTCTCACAACATGCACTTCTCCGCTCGCCTCCTCTCCCTCCTCGCTGCAGCCCTCCTTGCTACCGCCGCTCCTCACCAAGGCGACGCCGCGGTCACCGTTACCGTCACTGTCTTTGACTACAGCCCGTCCTCAACTATGTTCTCGTCCTCCCAGTCCACTCCGCCCCCTACCCCCACTTTTTCCCCATCCTCGTCATCCTCCACCACCTGGGCACCCTCGAGCTCAGACACCCCGTCCTCCACCCCGCCACCCTCGCCACCTTCTGCACCCTCTCCCTCCTCTGCCGGCGGCCAGTGCAACACCGGACCCATCCAATGCTGCTCCAACCTCGTCGCGCCCTCTGACCCCCGCGCCTCCTCCCTCCTGGATCTCGTCGGGCTGGTCGTGCACGACATCATCGATAACGTCGGACTCGGCTGCGAGGGCCTCGTCGGTGGCGGCTCCTCATGCATCAGCACCCCCGTCTGCTGCGAGAACAACTCGTTTAGTGAGTCCCTCCTTCGCGCGTTTGTCCATGCCGTGGTGATCACCTGCTTCGCGTGCAGACGGCCTCATTAACATCGGCTGCGTCCCCATCGTGATTAGCCTGTGAGCGGTGACGGTAGCAGTCATGTGCGGCGAGTTTGTCGCCCTCTGCTGCTTTTGAGGCCTCATTGTCCCGCGCACCATATCTTCTGCTCGTCACTCCGTTTTTGCGTTCTACGCACTGTCTGTCCCGCTCTTCGCTCGCACATCCTTTGTATGCGCACTTGACGCTTTCTCTGTTTGCTATCCTTGTCGCGCCAGCGCACTGCCCACCGAGTCCGGTGCCGTTTGTCCTTTGCACTGTCGTCCCGCTTCTCTGCTGCGGAAAGGCACATATGTCGTGTTATTGAGTATGCTTCAAATTCCCTCAAGCCATCGTTAGTATTATTGAGCCATGCTCACTGTGCATGAAGGATATCTTTCCACACTTTATAGCTGAGAACGGCCTATTTTTTGATCATTTTTACAGAGCCATACAACTTGAGTCTACATATCTTGGTTTTAGGAATACAGTACAGATATATGTAGACTCAGTGTTCAGCTTTCAATCCCAAAATCAGACCCACCATACTGTATGAACACAAGTGATTACAACATTTCAGGAAGTGCAATACTTTCTACATTGACAACCTAATGAAATTTTGGTCAATATTGGAAATATAAATTTTCAATCATCTTACAATTTTAGATGCTTTAAAATGTTTTCTTGTATTGAGCCTGCAAAACTGTAGATACAGCATCACTGAATTTAAAAACCATCTGCTTACATTGCAACTGCTGAATTTGCATATACTGGGAAAAGGATAAATGAAAAATATTTTCTTAAACAACCTGAATCAACATACTTCTGGTTCCAACAAAGTGGAAGACAATCCAGTATCCAGCTTCCCAGTCCAGAATTGCCAACTATACTAGATAGATGAGCAGCTGTGGCATACCTACTAGGGTAAGCACTTGCCACAAGTGCGTATAGAAGCTGTAGAGTGCTATATATAGTCACATCATCAGTTAAACATATCAAACTCAACTTGTAACAGAAGCACACACACTGTCAAGGCTGCACGGTTGATGGCAAATAAAATAAGCTTGTTGATCAGATTTTTTGTGCTGATCAATCACAGTTACACTATATGGAATAATCATGATTATCATATATAACACTGACTTTGGTATACTTGAAGATTCATGTCTTAATGTCCAGATAAGTGCCAGCATAATATATAGATCTACAACTACAGCCATGATGGGCTGAACAAGGCCAGACTCCTGTGGCTCTTGTTCAATATAAAAAATACAATTCTGAATAGAAAGTAGTACCTTGACTTTGCCAAATGCCTCAGCAAAATCAGTATATGCCAATCTAAAAGAGTATGATAATGTTTCAATGTCATAATAAACACATCGTAACTTGACTTACCCAAAGTATGCATCAGCTATGAAAACAATAAGCATGTACTGCATCAGTGCATATCTTATACTACAAACAGGATCAATAACACACCACAGCCTGAGGCTTAGCATTGTCAACAATCAATGAGCTGCACAGAAAGTAAGACAAGTATATCTCATACCATATGATCCTAATGCTATTACAACCTGCAAATCATATAAGTAGATCACAACAATTTGATTGACAATGACATACCATTGTGATTGAAATAAATATATTGGCTCTTGTTTTTGCACATACTATTGAGAATATATCATTCTGGTCTACACCCCTGGAAGTGTTCACTCACATAGCCAAATCACATATACATAGTATCTGATGTCTATAGGTCAGTCAAAATCATGCAGCCCCAAGGATTTATGATTACTTGCATTTGAATAATCAGGATCATGATTCCCTGAGCACTATCATTAGTAATCACTAACTAGCTCTTGTTTTAAATTTGTTACTCCAAATATATATTCAAACTGCAATGAAGTAAGCTTGAGAGCCATGAAATCCAATACAGTAGTGACCAACATTAAGTGACCTGATTGAGGAATATCATATGAGTACTGTAAGCCTTGTGACAAGTATGATGCATACTGACCTAGGTAATGCAGGCACAAATACAGTTGAGGCTTGTGGCAAGATACCCATTTGGTACAGGCACTGGCAAGTTGCGACTAGTGAGCACCATATATAAATCCCAACTTGAAGACCCACACCAATACTCATGCCCATGGAAATAGTATCAAGTATGCTGCTTATTGTTTAGCTCCAAAACATCTTACCAGTAGGCCACATACAATAGACACCAGACCTGTGTAGCATAAATAAAAGACACAAAATACAGTAGACAAATGCAAGGCCCACCAAGACCTTGAGTCGGAGCAAGTCCTCTGGGTAGTGCCACACGTAGTACAGGACCTGCGCGCACAATGCGCCATAGAATCTGCGCATTAATTAGTCAGCCGATCATGCGCCGATCATCGAGATCAAGCACTGTACATGAGAGAAAAAACCACCCCGATGAGCAGTGAGCCTACCATTTTGGTGGCGTACTGGGCTAACGTCGACATGGCCGGGAAAAGCAGCAGTGGTCAATATGCAGGAGAGTGGTCGCAGGTTGTGCGGGCGAATGCTCATTATATGGCACGGCAGACGCTCGTGCGTCAGGCTGGGCAAACAACGCCTGATAGCTACAATCACCCCTCCTATCAGCGCAGATGGTACGATATATTCTGCATTGTATGAAAGGCAACGGTCACGATGACTTGGCGATGCCATCTCGCTCCTGGGTGTAAACAGAAGCTTGGGTTTTGCCTCTGATTCGCCGTCGGGTCTGTTATGGCCAAAGCAAAGAGTCAGGAGTCAACCACAGACGCGTGCGAATCAGTATGTCAACGTGTGGAAGATCACAATTTCATCAAGATACCGGGAGCAGTCATTGGAAGCATGGATGTCCAACACTTCTTGAAGTGATGAACGCCTTGAGACGGGATCGACAATGTGGAGCATTGAAAATGTGAGTCCGAAGCAGGCACGGAGCATATAGGAATGTATGGATAGCTATGAGGAAGTGTGCGCTGAAGGCTGTGAGAATAATTCCGTCACACCAATCAAAGCTGGGGACGAGATCCCATGGCTGCGCACGTTCGTTCGTAGAGCTGTATCGCGAGATGAAGGGAGAGATGCTGTAACAGATACCGCGATGGATAGCGAGATGCGATCGCTCAGAGCTGAATCTTGGACACGATATCCACCCTGTCCGATTCGTCTGGTGATCCCTCCCTGCTATGATACAAAGGACTTGGAGCTTGACCGGCCGATGCATCTATTCAGTCCTTACGCGTGAAGACTTTGACAGCGGGTCCGTAGCGGACAAACCTGGGCAAGTTCTCTCGATCAATCCCCTGCCCACTAACACAGTATATGCACCATGTCCGTCGTGCATTCTGCGCGCCATGTCTCACGTCTTCCGCCCCGAGGGCCGCTGCGCAGAGAGCACCGGGCACCACAGATACGGTAGGATCGCGTATTAAGGCCACAATTGTCCAACGAGGTAGACCGCTGGGAGGGTCCGCGTGCAGAAACAGTGCGGGGTGGTCGACAGCCAAGGTGAGCGCCAGCATGGCGCGGAACGGCCTTGTTGTTATTGGCGTCGCCCATGCGCACGGGAGGCACGGACGAAGGCGGGACTGAGACTTATATGGCTCTGCGCGACTGACTACGCACGCGAGGCGGTTGCGTTGCCTTTCGATCGAGGGCATCCATGGTGGCGCACCAGCGGCAGTGATGCGTACGTAAGCGGACTAGCCTGCCCCTTCCTCTTGGTCGCTCAAGCGCCCGTCGATCGTTCCCCCCTCCCTGACGGTATGCACCCCTTGTCGGAATGGGTGCAGGTAGTACCTCGTGGCGCGTCACGCTGGACACAGAATTTCTTGCGGCCGTGAAACTTCCGTTGTCTCTGCTCTGACGCTCACGCGATCCCTACACATCCTCGGATGCGTGCATGCAACCATTGCGTTCCTCTCGCTCCGCGCTGAGTCCATGCGTAAGTTTGCGGTCCTCAGCGGCGGCGCACCGCGGTGGACATGACAATGACGAGGTTTGCCGCGCAGCTTGAGGACGCGCGAGCGCAGGGTGGCTCACCGTCCACGGTAATCGCAACGGCGCCAGGGCAAGTAAACGTGTCTGCGACGGCGATGAATCCGCGTGAGTGCACTATCGCCGAACCGGTATGCTGACTTGTTTTACTCTGCCTGTTTGCGCGTGGTGAGATTGGTGCAGCGTGCCTCGCGGCGACAGTCTTACTCAAACGCACATCGGCGCGCGCCCTCGGGCGTCGCTGCTCCC
>NW_012133430.1:0-8980 GCF_000313525.1 Fibroporia radiculosa | reverse complement strand
CAGACACGAACACTATTTACGCATTCGTCAAGTTCCAGCGATGCGGACGCCACTGAGTGGCGCACAGAATATTCTGTGTACGACGGGCCGGGCTGGCGATGAGAAGTGCGGCACCGCACGGCATGAGTATGTAGCGGATACGATATACGCAGCATCAGCGGATAGGAGTTCAACGGGCAGCTCATCAACGGCTATTTGCTTCTGATCAGCCATTATGCACGATGTCTTGTACGGATCGGCTCAGCGATGCGCGTAAATTGATGCGTTAGTACTGTGCCTCCCGAGTGGTCTGCATGACAGCAGGCGTTTTCGTCTTTACGGCATGCATGGGTCCTCAGGTCAGCTTCGACTTCTGTGGCACGATGTCTCTCACGGCCCCCTCGCAATTACCCTTGCTTTCCCACATACTACACGCCCATCTCAGACTCGCAGCTCAGCAGGGCTCCGCTGCCAATCCTCCCTTGGGTGCCTCGAGTCCTCACCTCCAGGGAAGTATCGGGCAGCCGTTCTCGCTTCCTGTCACCAGCAATCAGTCCATCGCACAGAAGCCAGTGCTAGTGCACCGTACATCATGATGCTGCGCTTCCCAGAGATAGCCGCTGCGCCCGTACAGGGTTTGATGGCCTGTGGTGCAATGTGGAGCTTGACGCTTGTGCTCGGATACGGTTGAGATGCGAGCGCTTTAACGCCATATAATCAGCGCAACGGCCTGCATGTGCTCTCCTGCACTTTTGCCTGTCAGTGCATCGCCTAGCCATGTCATTGGACGCTGCGAACACCGGAGGCCCAGTCTTTGTCGGAGTGGCTGTTTCGCTCATGTACTCCACTTCATCTCAATCTAGCTGCTGACCAATCCTGTTCTGCAGGTTCTATGGCATATTGTGTGCACAGCTCCTGTATTACACGTGGTATTACCCCAAGGACTCACTCCGACTCAAAGGAATGGTAGGCCTCATGTTTGTCCGCTGTCTTCTATGTGCTCATTGGTGCCCCAAAGGTCTGGTGTCTATTGTATGTGGTATGCCAGCAGGGTAAAACATCCTGCAACTAAGTGTTGAGCAGCATACTTGATACTATTTCCATGGCCTTGACTATTGATGTAGGTCTTGAGTTTGGGGATAGAGTAGGATGCTCATTAGTTGCCAGTGCCTGTACCAAATGGCTGTCAAATCACAAGCCTCTGCTGTGACTAAGTTCATGCTACCTGAGTCAGTAGATGTCACTAATTGTTTATTAATGATGCTCATATGAAAATCCTTGAACAGCTCAATTGATGTCAGTCACTTTATGGCCTGCTTTTGCTGATCTCAAACCTGCTTCATTACAGATTGAATTTATATTCGGAGTGAGAAATTTATATCATGAACTGGCAACTATTAATATTATGCAGGCAATTATGATCTTGATTGTTCAAATGCAAGTTGTGCTCTTAGAGATGCATGATTTGGCTGACTTATTATTATCAGATATTATATATATGTGATTTGGCTATGTGAGTGAGCATTTTGATAGTTATGAGTACTAGGATAATATATTCTCTATAGTACATGGAAGTACAAGAGCCAGCACTCTCATCTCAGGTATAATGGTACACCTCTATGATCAAGATAGTTATCTTCTACTCACATGATTGTTTTCAGGTCACATTAGCACTAGCATCATGTGGTATGAGATATAATCATAATTGTTTTCTGTGTTGATATATTGATAATTTGCAATACTCAGCCTCAGGCTGTGGTTTGTACCCTATTTTGTGTCCATATATATAAACTAACACTACTTTGTTGTTGTTATAGCCAATGGATATTATGGGTAAGTCCTATTTGTATGTAGCTGTACTGCTGAGACTATAAGCATTCCTAGATTGAAATTTCCTACTATTCCAGAGGTGTTTCTTGAAGCAAAGGTATTGTTTTGTATTCTGTGCTATTTTTCCTGTATTCAGTGAAAGTCATAGAATTCAGGCATTGTACAGCCAGCTATAGCCACTGTTATAGATATATATATTATGGTGGCACTTATCTGGAAATTGAAACAAGAATCTTCAGTGTTAGAAGAGTAAGTTTTTCATAATTATTAGTTGACATTATCTAATTATTATTTATTAGCACAAGAAATCTCATGAACAGGCTTATCTCATTTGCTATTAATCGTGCAGTCTTAACAGTGTATGTACTTTCACTACATTTAATATTAAGTATCATTTAATGACATGTACAATCTATACAAAGTACTCTACAGATCACACAGGCAATTCTGGAAAGTACTCACATTTATGAAAAATATGTCTTCTGTATTCATTCATCTGTTATAGTTTGCAGCTCTAAGCTTGCATAATGGCTACTGGGTTATTTTCCATTGTGTTGGAACCCGAGGTATGTTCACTGAGCTTACTTGCAATAAATTGGCTATTGATACTTGAATTAGCATATGTGAATTCATTGATTGCAATGTATGTATACATTGATATATCAAATCTACCAATGATGCTGATATAAATATTGGCAGGCTCAATGCAAGGCATAGTTTTCACAGGCCTAGTCATAAGATTGTAAGGCTAATTCTTTCAGTTTAATATATTGCTTAGAGATGTTCACTAGGTTGTGGATATTGAACTGACCACACATGAACAATAGTATATCTGCATAGTGAATGTTTGTGTTTTCACTATTTTATGGTGATGAAAGTTGCATTCCTTATCCAAGAAGGAATGCAACAGAAGTCAGCTATTTTCTATAGAATCTCAGTATTATTCTAAGCAGTAAGATGTATGGAACCAGGACTGTAAAACACTTAACGAGTCTAATACTTACATACTGTACAAATCGAGGCCAGGGGAGTTGGTGACTGTGAATTTTGGGGCAGCAAAATATCAAGACATGATTTCATGCGCAACGCGCCGCCTGTACAGATAGCTCTGCGCGCTGGACGCTGCTCACCAACTTCAACACTGCGCACGCAGCGTATCCGTTACGCGTTCGCGTCGCGCATCGCCGCACCTCTACTGCCTCCGCTACATCACTCCAGACAACCCCCTCGCGCTACTGAGTCCCTGCACCACTACGCCGGCATAGCGCGGACCTCGGTAGACGGGCGGACTGTGCCCGAGTCCGCTGTGTTAAGGGCGGCGAGGAGCGCAAGTAGCCGTTGCACAGCGTCCGCGGGGTGTAACGCGCGCGCATCAAAGCTTGGGAGCGCATCAAGGAGGTGCGCAGTCATGCGCCTGAGTGATGCCGCAGCCGCGGGGCACGCTACTCCAGCATCACCGTATGTGGGACAATGCAATGTAGAACAAGTCAGCGCGTGGTGTAGACGGCAGATGCGGAGGCGGAGCACTCACGCATGTTCGTCGCCGTCGCAGACACGTCTACTTGCCCTGGCGCCATCGCAACCACCGTGAACGGCAAGCCGCCACGGACCCGCTCGTCCTCGAGCTGCGCGGCGAACTTCGTCATTGCCATGTCCGCCGCGGCCTTGGTTGCCCCGTACACTGCCATTTCGGCGAGGGCCGTGCGTTGCACGAAGGCACGGTCGCCTGCCCCACTGCTGAGGAGCACAATCTTACGCATGGACCTCGCGCGAAGGAGCGGGAGGAATGCATTGGTAGCATGCACGAATCCGAGGACGTTCGTCCTACATTGTGTAGGGATCGCGTGAGTGTCAGAGGAGAGACAACGGAAGTCTCACGGCCGCAAGAAATTCTGTGTCCAGCGCGTCGGCGTCATCGCTTTAGTAATATCTAACCTCAGACCAGAGATACCCAAGTTGAGGCACACAGAACACACTATTCATCTAGCCTAAGGAACAGCGATTCGCTATTCATGCGCGCCGCGCTGTACATGAGCATATCGAGCGCTCCATCTGTCACTTGTGCGACCTGTACCGCGGCGTACTGCACCCGCCCATCATCCGTCAACACAACAATTTCCATACGATACTGTGAAAACAGGACGGCGCGCACCTGTAGCGTGCGGTGGTCGTCTACTACATCTACCTGCACGACGTGTATATTGTGGTCTCTGGAGTTGGTCACGAGCGCAGCGAGATGCGGAGAGCGCGCAGGATCGCGCACGAAGGTTAAGACAACGTGGGCTGGGTCAGCTGCCTGTAGTGAGGGATGAGACAGGCAGAAAAAAGAAAATGCACTATCACATTGGTATCTGGGGGACTTACGAGCTGTCTAACAAATTCTAATCCAACTCCGCGAGAGGCACCGACAATAGCGTATGAGGGCATCCTGAGGGGATAAGCAATGGATAGTGCTGTAGAAAGAGCTGCAATGGCCCTTTGTCTCTGAGCAAGATCTGACAGACGCGCGCGTCGTCCGACATGCGCAATGCATGGCAACTCCGAGGCGCGCTGTGTTTCGTCATCCGGCCGAGAGCGGCGTTCAAACATGGAGATGTGAGTGGATGTCCTGGAGAGCAAATGTCAAAACGTGGGATGAAGCGCGGAGGAGCTGTGGGGGTTTCATCTGAGTCACTCACCTCCCATTAGGTGCCCTGAAGACACCTCGAACATGCTTAGTAGTTCTAATTGAGAATTAGGGATTCGAACAGAAAAGAATTCGCATGAGGACTTGGAAAACAGCGTAGCGAATTATCAGCCGCATACGGCTTACTTAAATGAAGCTACGCATTGTCCTTGGTGAAAGCTCATGAGACTTGAGTGCGATGACATCCCAGATTATACGGCTGAAGCGAGAGCTAATTTTACAGTACTGCTAAATTATTAGTACAATGCAACTTCGTGCTAAAGCCGGATAAATGAGACTATAAATGCATAGCAATCGAGCAGCTGAACTGGCCTATGTAGTGTTGACTACTGGATCGTCAGCCTCTTCTACCTCGAATGCACAACAGAAAGTCTCCCTATCGAGGAGAATTAACCCACGACCATCCGGGGCCCAGCGCACAGCATTTGTAGAGAATCTTTCTGTCAAAACGGTAGTAATTAGCGTCAATATACGTAATTCGAGACGAATGAGAGCGTACTAGCAGGCACTCCGACACACTCCGCCACTTCCTCGGGCTGTCCATCACTACCTCCGGATTCTCGGAGGCCGCCCTCGCTCACCCACTCATCGCTCCACAGGTAGAGCGCCCCACCCCCCGTGCACACAGCTAGACTGCCCCGCCGGACCGGATTCCAGCGTGCAGCCGCAACCGACGACGTGTGCACGAGGGCAGTGCGCAGCCTCGGCTTCAGCGATGAGCCATCCTCGGGCCTCGCCGTCGGCGAGGGGCCGGAAAGGGATGTTGTCCCGGTGTGCAGGAAGGTATACAACCACACGACGTCCGGAGCACCCCAGTAGCGCACCAAGAGTAATGTTCCGTCCGTATTCCAGGCGAGATGCTCGTCTACCGCGGTGCCTTTAGAGCTTGAGGATAGCTCAGGGGGCGGTCTCGAGCGGTCTCGAGACGGAAGCGTCAGTGTATACGGTGGCTGGACACGCTCGTCTGCATCCCAGTGGATAACTTCATCAGTGAGCATGAAAACGTGGAAACGCAACTAACATGAGAGGAAGCCTCGCCCGTGAGTGGTCTCGAGCCACTTGTCTGGTTCGCGCCACAGGGTCTACGCGCGAAGAGATGTGTGTACAGCGTCAGGTCGACAGTCATCATGAGGTTTACAATATTGGAAAACGTACAGTACCGACAGGAATACGGCTCTGTAATTCCACGATTGAAACAGGTCCATATGTCAAGCTATCAAGTATATGCACCTGTGAAAATGCCTTCAGCATTATGGGGCCAAGCTGACCTTGCACAACACACCTTGTCGTCCCAACCAAGTATAGCCAGGAACAGGCCAGAAGGATGCCAGGCAACTGCTCGGACTCCAAAGCCAGGATCACGATCGGGAGCGAACGAACCCAGCACATCACCCGCGAGGCTGAGGATGTAGATTTTGCACTGTTGGACAGGACCTCAGCTTGGAAGATATTTTCCAGCAATCTACAAACCTCTAACAGCCCTTCCCATAATGCAACATGATTCCCGGCTGGCGAAAGCGCTAATCCGGCGATCGAGCTGGTAGGTATCGGGAAATGCTAGGTACCAGATCGACCTGTATGTTAGCTCGCACATGTACGCACGTATTGAGCACAAGATGCTGTCAAGAACATACTCTAACGAGGCGGTATGCGGCTGTGGCATCGTATATGCCCAGTGTGTCCCGGGATTTGTGCCGCTCTGCCAGTACTAGGTAATGGCCGTCCGAGCGAAATGCGTGGCCTGCGATTTAACAATCAAAGTAATGCTACTGAGGGACATAAATTGCACTTACCACGCTCAGGATGTGCGGGATACTGGATATAGACCGGTGTGGAAGTAACTAACGACCAGATAGTCACCCGTAACTACAGGTAAATTTGTGAGAGTTAAACTCATAATGTGTTAAAAAAAACATTACACTCACACCCCACTCGCTCCAGCAAACAACAGTTCGCCCATCGGGAGCCCACTCCGCTTTCAGCAGTCCCTCTGCCCCCGCCTCGATCCGCGCTCGCCAGTCTTCGTCTCGCATCTTAAACACCTCTACAAGTCCTCGTTTTGCACAGGCACCAAGGACATACTCCGAGTCGCACGACCATCCAATATGCGTTATCCAGCCATCGCTGCTTGATCCGGTCTCGGTGCTGCTGCGGGCAGCAGGCAATCTGCTTGTGGATTTCGCAGTCTGTGAGGTCTTGACTCCAGCTTTTGTTGGGGCAGGCTGAATCAAAGCCGAAACAGTGGCAGAAGGAGTCCCGTCCATTGCCCATGACCGCGTAATCTGAAAGGAGTCTGCGCGCCGGACAACTAGTCGGTCCTGAATGGCGGTCAGGATGAAGTGCGTTCCAGGGGAGAAGTTTACGAGCGAGGATGATTGCTTGTATATTTCCGTGAAGTCCATAACGAAAGCAAAGACGCCACTCGCACAAATACAAGTTGATTCAACGGCAGCCTGAAGATTGATTCAAAGGCGGTGGCGCGTCCGCCTAACATGCCTGTTGTCACGGTCGCGATCAACGCGATCACGCGGAAACCATTCCTACATTTAGTAAACAGACTGTGTCGAGCTCGAAATGCACTCCGATTCTACTGATATCGTGTCGCATCATGGCTCTGGGTTGAGATTAATTGGAAAGCGGAGACAGATGCGTCGTTTATTGATCACAGCGCGCGACTAATCTAGCATGCACTCACCTACAGATGCTACACTAGAAATCACCATGTTTTCGCCCTCCACGAGTACATGAACAAAAATACGCCATGCGTTGTACGGCATCGCTCGCGTGAGCAGTTTAGATCCTGAGGGTATCGCCGAATACATGAACAACGCCGAGCTTCCGACTGAACCTTGAGCTTAAATGGAAGTCGGGCCCCCGTACGAACAAGATCCTCGACTTCTTCACCCTTTCTTACTGGGGGTTGGTGCGCTAGCTTGAACTGCAATTATTTTGAACCTCCATGTCGGACAATCCATACACAAACAGACCCCCGCTAAAATTGAGGAATTCATCAGAGTCAACAGTCAACAAGGAGCCTCTTTTTGGCTTTCTGCAAAGATCTGTCACTGCTCGGCAAATTACAAAGGCAATGGTATGTTGCGACTTCGCTTACATGATTGCGTGAAGTTATATATATTACTTCAGGATGGAGACATCAATCCATTCACAAAGCAGCCACACTCGCCTCAATATAAGAAGATCCTGGAAACACGGAAGAAGCTACCCGTCTTTGCACAGATGGAAGAGTTCCTCAAGATGGTGAGTATTGTACGTTTCGAAGTACCGTGAGGGAGGTCAGAGTCGGCCTCAGGCTCGAGATACCCTTTTCCCTTTATTGTCCGCGAGGGCCGAGCCCTATGTAGACAGTAACTACGTGGTATATATGTGCGTTCTCGAGACGGTATCGTAGCAGGGGCATTGGACGCCATCTATCGAGCAGGCGAGCGTCGGGGGTCAGCTAGGGTACACTGAATGGCCGTGTCGAGATACCCTTGACTAAGGAGAACGTAACTAATGTCCGGAAAAGTTCAGCAACAATCAGGTAATCGTTATGGTGGGAGAGACGGGATCAGGAAAGACTACTCAGTAAGGTGTGCCACACTGTCTCGAAAAGCATATCTACATGATTTCCATCGCAGGATCCCCCAGTTTGTTTGCTACTCAGACCTTCCACATGCCAAGGGAAAGCTTGTGGCGTGTACACAGCCCCATCGTGTCACAGCGATGTCTGTGGCGAAGCGAGTTGCTGACGAAATGGACGGTACCTCACAGGGCACTAACGATCATGCCTGTAAACTCACATATACGCTCAACAGTACAACTCGGCAAGCAAGTTGGATATTCGATTCAGTTCGAAGATATGACAGAACCCGGGACGACATTTCTTAAATACATGACGGACGGGATGTTACTGCGAGAGGCAGTGAACGACCCAGACCTCTCACGATACTCGACGATCATCCTCGACGAAGCACATGAGCGCACGCTCGCCACCGATATCTTGATGGGTCTGCTGAAAGCGCTCGCCAAACAGCGATTCGATCTGAAGATCGTTGTCATGTCCGCGACGCTCGATGCGCTGAAGTTTCAAAAATACTTGTCGGTGTCGAAGGATGGAGAGCTTGCGCCCCTGTTTAAGGTCCCAGGTCGCACGCACCCCGTTGAGGTGTTCTATATGCAGGAGCCGGAGCCGGACTACGTTGAGGCAGCAACTAGGACGGTGCTGATGATACACAGAGCCGAGGACCCTGGCGACATCCTTCTCTTCTTGACAGGAGAGGAGGAGATCGAAGACTCTTGTAGGAAAATCAAACTTGAAGCCGATGATCGTATGAACTCCGATCCCGATGGTGTTGGCCCGCTGACGTGCATACCGTTATATTCATCTCTCCCGCCACAGCAACAACAACGTATTTTTGATCCACCTCCACCTCCTCGCACTCCAGACGGCCCTCCAGGAAGGAAGATAGTTGTGTCGACGAACAT